>NW_026782616.1:120000-407544 GCF_031769215.1 Ylistrum balloti | reverse complement strand
CAGCTGAAGGTATTTTGATTACAGCATTGTAATCATTCGAAATTATTAAAAAGACCAGCATATATAAAGATTATAAAGATTTTAATCTCACTTTTCACATTTGTCAAAAACAACTTTACGATACAAAAGATGAGATAAAGAAATATACAACACAATACCAATCTAAAACGTAGATTTAAGGGAAGATTGTACCATGAAACATCAAAAAGTTACGAAAAATTTTAAAGTGGTTATCTACCACAAAAAGACATCATTCTGATCCTCCGGTATTGGTTTAAACGAATTGCAACTTTCGAGACTGCTGCCGCGAAGTCATCAATGACAGTATCTATGTCAACCTGAGTGTCCCGATGGGTATGGAGGACAGCAAGAGCAGACAGCCGTTCTGTCGTCATTGTTGTCCGGAGGTAGGTCTTAATTCGTCTCATCGAGCTGAAAGATCGTTCGGCTGATGCAGTCGATGTCGGCATTGAGAGAAGTACACTAAAGATATTTCTAATGTTTGGGTATAGATCTCGACTTGTCCGATCCAGGATTTCGCAGAGACCTCTTGGTCGGTCCTTTAGTGGAATGGCTACCCATCTGGTTCTCCATCGCCGAACTTCCGTCAGGTAAGACGCCTTGTCGGACAGGTCTACTTCAAAGGCATCAAACACTGCGTTGACAATATCGTCAGTGAGTTGCTGAAGATTACGTGGGAAGAGCGTCTCTGCTTTGAATCTACCCTCGCTATCCAATAGCCGTGTCTCCAGCTCTGTGATCAAATGGTCAAGAAAAACCAAGAACAGACTAACTTTCCAATATTGCCTTGGGTCGGGTATCTGGTAGTTTGCACGTTGCTGCTGTCGTCCAGTTTGTCTCGGGACGCAAGGTTGAATACCGTATTCTGCGGCTACGCCGACAGCCTGGTCAAACAGCTCATTCCAAACATCATCATCCGCTCGTTCATTTCTGAGCATACTTATTACAGTCCTGCATTCAGTGGCGGCTTCCATAAGGTCGCAGTCTACTGACTGTAGATGGTTGGAAAGCGCAACAGTGCCGCTGAGGATGTGTTCAGTAACGACCAGCCCAATGATAAACTCGAACCTCAAAATTGCTGCCAATCTTCCACCCGCTTTGTCATCTCCGTCGTTCTTCAACGCCTCCAAACTACTAACGATGACACTGAATGAAGCCTTGAACGTGTGTAAGGCATCAGCACGACTAGACCATCTCGTTTCGCACAGTGTTCTCAGTTTGGTCCTAGACTCCATTTGATCTTTGGCGTTTTGGTCACCGAGGAGCTCATTTTTGAAGTACTGCAAGCGCTTTGCTGAATAATCGAAAGCAAAAGCGATATCCTGCACCGTTCCCATGATGGTCCGTACACAGGCTTGGGAAGAGGAATGAACAAGGGCAAGATTTAACTGGTGCGACTTGCAATGCACATAGGTGGCATGCGGAGCTGTTTGTCTTATAATTGCCTGTACACCGCGAAATTTTCCAGACATGTTCGATGCCCCATCATATCCCTGAGCCCTTAATTTTGCAATGTCCAGGCCAAAGTTCCGAAGAGCTTGTATGATTTCAGGAACCAAGTCCTCCCCCTTAATGCTCTTAACATGTATGAAACACAAAAAGTCTTCTTTAACACATATTTCACCGTTTTCTGTCGTATCAAGGTAACGCACACAGACAGACAATTGCTCTTTGGTAGATTTGTCTGTACATTCGTCTGCAAGAACGGCGATGTACGGTGACTCCTTAATTCGAAGTGTAATTGCTTTGGTGACATGAGACGCCAGTATTTCAATTAATTCGTTCTGGATATCTGGAGATGTGTACTTTAACTGCGCGTTAGGGTTGGAGATGTGATCTTGGACCACAAGATCATCTGCACACAGAACATTCAAAATTGCCCAAAAATTGCTCTTTTCTTCAGTGTGCCCCCTGATTGCAATGTTTTGCCGACCACACAGCAGCAACACCTCGATTATCTTTTTCAATATGTGTCTGTTTTTGTTGACATCTGCTTTGTGAGAAGAGTCGAGTTTTGATACAATTGAGTCATCCTTTCCAGTCATAATATCAATAAAATGATCCGCCGAAATCTGACAGCCATGGTGAGGTGAGTTCTCTGCTTCATGACGCTTGACGTAAGTGGAAAGGTTGATCCAGTCATCTACTGGAGATCTGAATGGCCTCTCCTTTCCAGACTTATCTCCAAATATGAAGCAGTGCACGCAATAAACTGAATCTTTGGAGACGGAATAGCGCATCCATGGATGTTCTTTCAACCAGGTGTAGTAGAATCTTCTCTCGCGGCCATGTACTTTTCTGAAATAGAAAGACACTGGTATGTAAGTACATGTAAACACAAAAGTACCGAGCATAAGTCAAAAGGGACATTCCGAATACGACATCATCAATATGAAATCACATTCACTGAGAATTAGCTTATATTCTCATTAATACCTAGTATGTGATAAATAGAATCTTACACTAGTGACTATGTAGCATGCAATATGAAACTTATCAAACTAGTTGATTAACTCGATATGCTCACAAATCTTTATGCAAGTGGCATGTAGAATTATTGAGCGATTTTCATGTACAAATACATGATGTAACAACGTAAAATCATCTATTTGAAAAACGCTTTTAAAATTGCATATATAGTACGGAAGTAGCATGTATTATATCATGAACCATATATGTTTCATCAGACGGGTTCTATATACGTTAACTCACTTTTCTGCTGAATTTTAGTTTCAACTCGTACGTAAAGCCCTTTTCAAAATCCTTAAAGCCCTTTTCAAAATCCTTACAGCCCTTTTCAAAATCCATATAGTTTAGATATGTTTTTTCCTGAATTTAAAATCTAAATTCACCCTTTCTATTTATCTATTGAAATCATATTTTTAAAAAGCTACACAAAAAGAGCATTGATTTTTTTATCGATAAGCGTCCATAAGTATGAGGAAACTGTATTGTTACAATACATGTAGTTTAGACACATATTTTGTTGTACTTTATGATCCTTAATGAATGCAAAAGCTCATAAAATCATCGTTACCTTTTATTATGCATAGGGTAGTGGAAAAAGAGCTAACAATACCCTTGAATAACAGAAACAATATGTCTTAGGGTAATGGTAACGAAACTGTCAATGAACTGGGATTGCCGGTGACCAGACGGCTTAATCGCTTAAACTGACGGTCTAGTGTTCAGAAGATCCTGAGTTCAATGCTGCATATTTTTGTTCTCTTAATTCCAAGAAGTATTCTTATATGACCCAAATTGTTCATAAGACGAAAAAGAAACAAGTTGGCATATTTAACAAATGGCGAATGCTGTTAAATTGATTATTTGAAACAAAATGTAGAAAACAGCCGTATATTACATTTCAACCACAAACATACCGATATGAGGCACAGAACACTAATACAAACACGCATAAGATTATGTGTTTTTAGTGTAACGTGTGTATGCGCATTTTGCCTCCTATCTGTAATATCTCTAATATAGATGTTATAGTATAGACACTTGTAACACAATTCTATTAGTTGACGATTTATTTCTTTGTGATGATATTAGATATATCTAGGCCATTATTTACAGTAATTGTGAAATACTATAGGAATGGGGAAAGACCGGGCTCGAACCCGGAACCTTCTGAACTCTAAAACTCTCATTTGCGAATAACCAATACCTTTGTGGAAAGGGAAAACCGAGCCACTGATCCCAGGACTCTAACAAAACTTTCTTCTTTATTTGATCTGTTAACTGTTCGCAAGCTAGGTCAACACAACATGGTCCTTCTTTTAGTTCTTGCTGAAGTTTGACTGGGTCTGATTTGTCATCGGGAAGCGATTCGGCTATATTTGACGAAGACTCTTCAACATCAGACTTTGGAACCTTTTTGAAAAAATCTTCTATCTTTTTCGACATGATCTCGAAAATGTAAGCGCTTGTTAACTTGGTTACGGAAGTGTGTCTGGTATTATAAAAGTAAACTTGAAACCTGGAAAGTTTCCGGAATATATCGTCGCAACGGTATATAAAACAAATCGCGAGAAAAGAATCATGCACATTATGGAAATAGATTAATAAACAAGAAAAAGAAAACATGTTTTCTCGAATTTTATTCTTGCATGCTTGAGCATGCAAGCATGCACGGACGCTACGCCACTGGTTAGAGAATCGGTTTTACATAGAATTCTGAGACATTTTTTTACCTTAACGAAATTCGAGAAATGGTCTTTAAACTCTATTTGATTAACATTGTTTGTATTTATTCATTCTCTTAACAGTTTGTGAATCTTTTTCGGTAATTTGTTTTATCTCTCAGGATAGTACGAGATGGAAAGAACGCGCAAACTGTTTTCAACGGCCACATTTCCGACTCTGATTTACTGTACAGTTTGGCGAACCACTATCTCACAGGTAATTCAGTAACATGATATACGATATAATATATATGAAATATTTCACTGACTGTATTTGTTTTTTAAACATATGTTTTCGTATTATGGTTAGATACGTCAAAATATATGTCAGCAATGCAATAAAAATACTTAATGCTTCACGACCTCTTCTAAAATAAGAAAATAATTATGATAATAAAGGTAAATAGTAATAGTCAGTTGCAATGAATGAATAGAAAGCGGTAATATCATTGAATTTTGCAGTGAACTTTGGTGGATTTCATGATGATGAGACTGGCATTTGGGGTTACACATGGTCGGCTGGTAAGACTATTTGTGGGTCGGACGTGGTGCGAGAGAGAGATCCACATGGTCACCTGTCCCATACTAAATACTGGACGCACACAGGTTACGCTAAGGATCTGTACCTTTCTGATGGCGAATACTACGTCACGGTCAGCGCTCTGAACAACGTGGTGTATGGAGGTGCATTAGTGACAACTGTTTGTCATACAACACCGATCGTTATTGATACAACGCCTCCCGTTTTCCAAAGGGTTTCAAGTGTTTATTTCGACGAGGACTTTGATATCCTTGCAATTTATTATTCAGCATTCGATGAAGATTCGAAACTCAAACTGGTTGAATTTGGCCTCGGCAAAACAAAACATGATGTCACTATCCGGAGTTACTCAGAGTTCCCACTTGTCACTGGAGATGATCCATTTGTTGGTGTTGAGGATTTCAACCTATCACCCGGGGTGTATGCATGGATACGATTGCGTGTTGAAAATAATGGTATGAAGGGAACACATACAAATACTTTATTTGCTTTTTATTTAACGTCTTAATAGTTGTATTTTATCCTATTTTCAATAGTAATATATAAACATAGTTTTCCTATATACCCTTTAAAGTTGGTCATAATTTTTTATCCTATTCACAGTGGGGTTATTCACAAGTGGGCACGGAGATGATCCTATCATGATAGACAGAACAGCTCCCCTAGCCGGAGTTGTTAATGATGGGGCAGTCACAAAATCAGATATACGATATCAATATGAAACAACGGCTATATGTGCCAATTGGCTCAATTTTTACGATCCGGAAAGTGGAATTTCGAAGTACGTATAATTGTGTTAATTCAAGTCTTTTTTCATTGGAAGATTATCATCACTTAGTTCAAGCTGTCTTTCCCAATTTAAGTACTATGATATTTATGTTTTTCCCCTTTTAGGTTTAAATGGGGTGTTGGTACAGCAGCTGGATTAGATGATATCATTTCGTTTCGAAATCTCACACACCACGAGAGACATGTTTGTAGTACCGGCGTCAGCTTACAGCACAATGTTACCTACTTTTCAACAGTCTTTGCCTATAACTCAGCGTTAAACCAGAAATTTGTAAACTCGTCTTCTGATGGTGGTAAGTTCGAATCAATAGAACTAGAAATCATGTACATTACTAGCCCAAGTAATTTGTTTCAAAGACGTTTGTGATTTATGTAACACTGCAACAAATTTATCATGCTCGCCGGGAGAACATGTAGTGCCGGCCATGTCCGTCCGTCCATAAGTGGAACATAATTTTACCCACAGCAAACGATCATTAAACATAGTGTTTACATTCGTCATAAGAAAGCAATGTGCAGTGTAACAGGACCCTCAACCCCATTTTTCAATAACTATGGATCTTTGTTAAAATTTCGTGGCTGGAGCATAATTTTGTTTGCATTAAACTAAACAATGTAACGTATGATACACTTTGATCATACTAAAATGATGTGAAGTGTATCAAATTCACGGCTCGAAAGGCTTACATACAGAGTTGTTGCCCATTGTTAGCATGTCTGGAGCATAACTCATCTTGTATTTACACTACGATAAGTGTATCACATTTATTTATTTATTTTGGTGTTAAAGGATGTGCGGTGTACTAAAACAAGGCCAAGGCCTGCAACCTCTTAAATACCGAATAATTGTCAGAGCATTACTTTAATTTCATGTAAGCTAGGATAATAAAACTTGGTGTATACATTGGTGGTAACTAGGAGGACGTATAAGGTACCAAAACAGTGCTATATACTCCAATTTGATCACTTGAGAAACGTGACAGGCAATTATCGTCACTAGGTGTTGGTAACTAATGTTCTCCACCTGTTTCAGTACTTATCGATGTCACGTCACCTGACGCTGGATGGTTACATGATGGGTTATCTTTCCATGGTGATATACAGTTTACATCATCATCAGCTTCAAAGTCTTGTTACTGGAATAATTTTACTGATGCTGAGAGTGATGTCGACCATTATGAAGTGTCGGTTTTTGTGAATAATGAGCTGCGCAAAACATTTGTAACGACAAACAATTCAAACACTCTGACTGATTACACTGTTTCCATGGAACACAGTGACGTCGTATACTGGAAACTAACCGCATATAACGGTGCTGGTCTTGAAACGGATGTTAATAGTGACGGATTCCTGGTTGACCACACAGCCCCCGTGATGGAATACATTCGTGATACCGAACTGGACAGTAAATATCAATCAAATAACTCAAGGCTAGACATTTCATGGAAAGTTTCTGATCTGGAATCAGGAATAAGTCATCACTCGTTTTATATTCAAGAAAAAAAACATGGATCTAAATCTCGATTCTGGCCGACAGAAAAACAATCTGAAGTCATCTACGAGAGTACAGGAACAATGGCACTCCTTTTGGATGATTTAAGTCTCCAGGATGGGGCTATGTATAGCGTTAAAGTTATTTCTACAAACAACGCCCTGCTTTCGACTCATCACGAGTCTCCAGGTGTCATAATAGATACAACAGCCCCAGTTATGTCACAGGTATGTATTATACCTTATAGCATTTCAATAAGCAATTTTGAAAAATATACTAATTTTTTATTGCACTTGAATTTCTATGATCCGTTTCCACAGATACGGTTATCACAACATTGACTAAGTACAAGGTTTGATAACGAGATAAGAAAACTGACATATTTTGTGGTAATTTTGTCGCTTGTTTTTGCCAAAGGCTTCACCTGTTGTCCAAAAGACTTTCTTCTTCAAGACAGTTTAATAAAAAAAGTCTTTTGATTGATTATCAGATCATATGGTCGGATTCTGGTACTTGGCGTTGATATAAACTTGTTTTGCTTCTTTTTTTACAACATTAGTTCTTCGTTTCTGCGTTGGTTGACGCCACAAGGAGTTAACCTTATGAAAAGGATGCCTCTCGAAGTATGGTTTCATTGTTTTTCAAGATTAGTTGTATAAATTCAATTATTTCGTTATCGTTTCACATTCCGATTGGTTTTATTCCTGGGTTTGGATAATACAGTAGTATGATATGCAACTGGAATTTAGATGATAAGATCTTCATTCACCAAATACATCATACATGCCCAACAAATGGTGTTTACATATTGCAGCTGATTTCAATTACGATATTCAATGTGTTCCCGAACAAATGGTGTTTACATATTGCAGCTGATTCGATATTCAATGACCTGTTCCAATTATATCATGTTTCTGTGCAAGCAGTCGCCAACTAACGGACAGACACGGTTTCAAAAGATACAGGTTGATGAAAATTATGGGGAAGATTTACTGTCGTCATATTGATATCTTAAGTCTACTTTGTAGCTTTTGTGTTTGTACTGTTGTAGTTTTTATACACTTAATCATGAAACGTTATGAAACCTTGAGTATTTGTAGACATTTTTCCATTTTCATATAAACTTTGCAGGTACTCATTGGTGTGGCTGGGGAAGATGAAGACATGGATGAGAATGGTAATATTGTACATGTTGAAAATGCACCACTTCGAGTTAACTGGTTTGGTTTTGATTCCGATAGTGCTATTACCAATTACTACCTTGGAGTAGGGACCGAAGTTGGAGAGGTGTCTCTCACTGAGGGTATAATCAACATGCACCAAGATGTATCTGTCGTTCTTGAAAACTTAGACATGAAAAGTTTTGAATTATCACAGAAAAAGTACTATGTTACGATCTATGCCAAAAATGGTGCCGGATTATTGTCAAATTCTATGTCTTCAAAACCTATTGTATTGGTAGAAGAAAACGTTCCGGGCTCCGTAAATGATGGGTTTGAGGATTACACTGATTTTGATATAGACACTGACAAAAGGTCTATCAGCATGTCGTTCAATGATTTCAGAAGTGCTGCTTGCAACATTTTGAAATATGAATGGGCAGTTGGATCTGAGCCATATTTTTCAGACATTCTACCATATACTGACTTTGGAATTGTACTCCAAAATGCTACCTTTGGGCATGGGCAAATTAATGTCAGACTGATAGAAAATATCTTTTATTATACAACTGTACGTGCTACAACAGGATACGGCTGCCATGAACAATATATCTTATCATCGTCAGATGGCTTTAAGATTGACTCAACAAACCCGACGATATTGTCAATATCACCACGAGAAAATGATACCGATACCATCAACGACGCCGATAATATTTTCCAGCGAACCGCCGAATCCCCTTTATTGTACTGGCGAGTTTTGGATTCGTCACAAATTACCTCAATGAAATGGGCAGCCGGGTCACTTCCATATCAAGACAACCTGCATATCTTATCAGAAACGTCGAACACTCGACTACAACTTGGGGATTTATCTATATCGAGTGGAGAGACATTATGGGTGTACGTCATCGCGGAAGATGCAGCCGGAAACATTGGACGTGCTTTATCCTCACCGCTCACATCGGATGTAACATCACCATTAATCAACGGCCTTAATTGTGATCCAACTATATCAACTAAGTACGGTAGAGTATCATGTACGTGGGATGTTATAGAGGAATTTGAAAGTAAATTGAAGTGTCTAGAGATCGGTATTGGAACATCAGAGAGCCAACAGGACATTATGCCTTACACAGCAGTGCATTATGAAAAACAGGACTGGTTCAAAGATATACAGACAGAAATCAGTAATCTTCTACTTACCGAAATCTATGTGAGTTTTCGAGTTCTGAATATTTTGAACTCTACAATGGACTATGTTGTGAAAGTGGACATTGATTCCACTCCTCCCATGGTCGAATCTCTTTTGGTCACTACATCAATGAAAGCTGCATTGGATGGGTTGACAACTCCGACGTCATGTCAGATACCAACATCTTACGTAGAGATATCATTGGGAGCAATAGAAGATACAGAGTCTCTTATAAAAAGGTAAGCGTAACCCCTTTCATTCGTTTTACTTGTATAGTGATATTTTTCCGTAATTAATTTCGAATCAACGTCACTTTTGAAAACCGTACTATTTGGCGACAAGAAACCTTGTGCGAGTTTTGTTTTTGATTATATTGTAAAAAAAAATCATCGTATATGCTGGTTTTAAGCTCACTTGGCCCTTCATGAAGCAGCGTTTGTCCGTCTGTCTAGAAGAAATCAGCTTTTCACTTCAAACAACTTCTTCTCAATAACGGGCAGGTCCTGAGTGCTAATATTGGGACTGTAACATGCTGGGATGTAGAGCTACAAAATGATTGAATGAATGATTTGACCTACTTTCAAGGAATACAAAGCTATCAAGTTTGTTCAAATGGTAGATCTTGACCTACTTTTAATGTTTAAGGGGTCAAAAGGGTTAAAACAATTTTCAAACAGCTTCTTCTCAGTAAGGCAAAGGCCAAGTGTAAAGAAATTGCGCCTTTAGCATACTGGGAAAAACGATTAACAGGATTATCCAAATGATTTGTCTTTCCACTTTCAAGGTCAAAGGGGTCAAATGTATTGAAATCTTAAAAGTACTTCTTCTCAATAGCCAAAAGGCTCAGGTTACTGAAATAAGGCATGTACAAGTAGCTTGCTGCGATGAAGGGCTACAAAGTTTGTTCAAATGCGTGAACTGACCCCCTTGCGAGACAAAATGGGTCAAATGTATGAAAATCTTCTAACAACTTTTTTCCCATTAACCGAATGACCAGTGGTATTGATATTAATCCTGCATGCTGGAATAAAATGCTACCAAGTTTGTTCAAATGGCCTACTTACAAGGTTTTAGGTGTTAAGTGGGTTAAAAAACTTAAAACAGTTTTAAGTAAGGAAAAGGGCAAGTGTAATGAAATTGGGCCTATACTGGGAAAAACGATTACCTGGATTGACCAAATGAATTGCTTTGATCCATTTTAAAGGTCAAAGGTGTCAAATATATTGAAATCATAAAATAATTTCTTCTAAATAGTTAAAAAGCCCAGGGTACTGAAATAAGGCATGTACATGTAGCTGGCTGCGATTTTCTCAATCTACCTCGTTCTCCACCTTATAACAAATGCATTGTATATAATTGTTCATATTGAGGATTGACTATCCAGTCTTCTGTCTACTTCCAGGACAATAATATTGTAATTAAAATCTTTATACCGATATCTAAGTGAAGTCACTGTTCATGTTTTCACTTTTGCCATCCACCCCGAGTCCTCATATTATTGCTATGCCATTAGTGTCGATTTACAAAATCATTACAGTATTACTTATTCCAATGAATGACCTTGTCGACCCACATTCAACGTCACCCTGGTCAAATGGGTTGAAAACATTTGTTACAAATAAGTTGTTGAAACTTGTAACACAACCTAATGTCAATTAACAATCAAGTGAACGATGCAGACGCATTCGGTCTCCTGTTCTTTATTTGCATATACTAGTTTTAATCATTTATCAAAAATTGTTCTTTGTGTCAAATAGAAAAGAAAGCAATTGTTTGTCGCTGTTCATATGAATTAAATGTTCACTATTTATGCTAAAAACAGAAAGAGAGTAAAGCCTTAAACTTATTTGATTTTCAATTATTAGAAAACTTGAAAATAAAGTATTATATTTTTCACCATTTTCCCTTCATTCATTGATGTCAAGTTAATACTCAATCCGCGTACACGATCTTCATATTAGTATAATATTGTAGTACCAATACATAGTCATGTTCTTTGCGCTTGCAAATGGTTAATCAAACCCAAATGTCAATCTTCTGGTAACGCAAAATGCCACATTAGCTAAGAACGCATAATTCTGAATACTGAATATCGTATATCGAACGGTGTGGCATTCCAACTCGAGTATAAAACCTACTTCACACATTTTAAAAAAAACGTAATTAATAAATCGAAATATCTATTTTGTTACCTTTAATAATTCTAAATTTATCCTAAGTTTAAGCTCATCAATTGGTGTCACTTGCTATTTGAATATTTTCTTACCTACCACACTATATGTAGAATATATTCGTATGTAACTCATAGCCAAAAAAAGAATATATCATTTGCATTGTTTACGTTCGGAGTTGTGAAGAACACATTGTGATCGCACTCGTCCGTCCGTCAGTCACACCTCTATTTCCGTACAATGTTTGTTTAGTCGATTTTTCTCTTATGGCATTCATGACCTCCTGAGTGCAGTCACCTGTCTGGAATCGCTTTTCATCTAAAGAAACCGAAAGTCAACGTCACAGTTGATTAGAAAATCCATACAATGTCGCGAGTACTGTTAGTCTGTTTCCTCTCAGATTCCTTCAATCGTCCCTGTGTCGCTATGTATAGTGAATCTCTACGCCATATGTGGAGTCATTTCCAACAATATCTAAATTTTGGGTAAAATCCAACAATATCTTATCCACTGTTTCACTGCAGGAAAAGGCTACACCGGATTGCTTAATTTGTGTTAAGATTAAAAGTCAAGGTAGATGTTACTATAAATAGAAATAATGTGTATGTATATCTCAAATATTTTCTACGGCCTATTGCTTTTATAATTCATTAATTGTTTTCTCAAGAAAAGTAAAGCTGATGAGTGCATACATGGATGTGATCCACCATCATTAGCATATAAGCATGTATTTGTATACATTTGTAATAATTAATGTTACGATACATTTTTTTTCCAAATAATGAAGGTGATAATTAAAGCTGCCAAATGTGACTTGAATTATTCACCGATTTCTGTGATATCTTATTCATCATTGCATTCAAGGAGATCTATTAGTGTAATGTACATAGATGGACAAATGATATCTCAAAGTCAACATTAAAAATGAAATACGTATCACAATTGGATTCTAAAACACTTGTCGGTAAATAAGTATTGTGGCGATACAACGTTATTGCATTGTTAAAAACGTCAAATTTTAACGTCAGGTTGGAAGTTTCCCTCAGTACTGATATTGGAGAAGAAGACATTTTGCCATACACAGAAATCCAAATGCCTATCGAGGATCCAATCTTTATTGGACATCTTTCTCTTCAACCCGGAACACACGTTTACGTTAAGGCACGTGTTCATAATTCGGCAGGTATGTACAACACTGTTATTTCAGACCCAATCAAGGTCAGTCAATCACCTAAACTTGTCATACACGATGGAATATCGGGAATCGACAGAGACGTTCAGAGAGAGATCCATAAACTGGATGGCGAATGGTATTATTCTGGTCAATGTCAAGTACGGGAAGTAGAATGGTCCATACTTGACAGCACTGGTGCAGTTGTACAACATTTCCAAACCCTCCCTGACACTGGCGGCTTGTTCTATAACGATGAGCTTTTACTTAATGATGGGATAACTTATACAAATGTCTTAAAAGTCACGGACTACCTCAACAGAACAATAGAAGATAAATCAGATGGTATAACAGTTTATATTCAACCACCATCACCAGGATACGTACGGGATGGATTGGATGAAGACATTGATTATCAGCTGGCAAATGACCACTTGTCAGGAAACTGGGATGAGTTCGGAGATCAAATATCGACAGATCCAACGCAATTAATATCTCATTACGAAGTGGCTATTGGAAACGACGTTCGTTATTCCTCAATGACAGCCAATGTCCATTATTTTGTTAATACTGGACTGGATACATACATAACATTCAATTCACTGAATTTGACTAAAAGAACAGTTGTGTATCATATAACAGTAAGGGCATACAGTTTATCTGGAAGCTATGCCGAAGCATATTCAAATGGCATACAAGTTGGTTACCAAGACGGTATAGAAGGAGGAGAAGTAAGTAACGAAAGACACCAACAGGAGACAAATCAGATGTCATTTTCCTGGTCCGGATTTAAATCTGATATTGGACTGAATAGATTTTACGTAGGAATAGCTTCTACAAATGTACCGGTGACAAATAAAACTTTTAATATCGAACAACTTACAAGTTTTGCAAACATTTGTGATATATTCCCCCTGACGGATGTTAATGAAGACATGTTTTTTACCTCCGACAAACTTACGCTTCTTCACGGCCAAAGGTATCAGCCAGTTGTAGTAGCTGTTGACAATGCTGGGGATTGTAAAGTTGTAGTCGGAGAAAACGTCCTAGTTGATACAACGTCACCATTAACATCGGGCGCTACCCTGCTGGTGAATGGAAGATTATCTAGTACATATACTTATATTGACAGCTCGGACACTATAAGTGTCGACTGGAAAAATATATCTGACCCTGAAAGCGGCATATTATCGTACACTGTAACCGTTTATGCATATTACGGATGTAATGGAACAGGTGACGATAACCAGAAAGTATATTTGAAAAGTATGACTGTGTCGTCAGAGACACAAGTGAATTTCCGCTCAATGAACCTTGCAACAGACCAGAACTATGTTATAGGTATAGAAGCGGTAAACAATGCCGGTTTGTCGGGGTTTGCAAAGGAAGTATATTTCCGAGTTGATGCATCAAAACCAATGAAAGGTACAATTAAAATAACAGATAATTGGCTGCACGAAAACGCACATCAGTCTTCACATACATCAATGACAGTATGGGTCGCCATCGCACGTTCTGCAGAGGCATTTACCTGTCCTTCTCAATCACAACTGATTCCAAATGATGCAAATTCCGTCGATTGGTTTGAAGATAGCGTCTGTGACAACGAATGCGTTTACATATCAAACAATTTACTTAGGATAAAAATAGGATACAACATCGCTCTTACATCAATTGATGCGGGGTGCATTTCAAGTGAGGATATTATATTGCGAAAAGGTAAATACATTGCAACGATGAACATTGCAAAGGGAACAAATACGATAACCTCTTTCTTTATCGGAACATCACAGCGAGCAGTATCTATACATCTAACGCCTCCTATTCCGGATGATTTCTCTTCGGTGATAGATGGGTACGACTTTGTAACAGGTGATACATCTAACACAACTTCATCATCAAACGGTACTGTGAGAGATGTGGAAACAGCTGAAATTGTTAGTGAAGAGGAAAATATCGGCGTCCATGGCTGCGGTGTAAGTATTATCGGAGAAAGGCAGGCAAATAGTTCATTCTGGGATGGATTATTTTGGTGTGTAGATACATATGGCCGAAATAAACAATGGTTTCAATTGGAAAATGACCCTACAGATCGTCGGAATTCATTCACAATTCGACTACTAAACAAGGAATCAGGAACATGGAAGCTAGATCTCCTAATAAATGGAAAACAGGAGGCGGTTTTGAGCGGGATTACATTGCCTTTGCAGGTTAGAATATATTTCCATACCGAGACCAATAACGATTACATCTATACAAAGGACCCATTTGACCCATTCCAGGCACATGTAACAATAACGGAAGTATCAATACCAACCGAGATTGACTCACTCTGTCAACATGGTCAAGGTTTCTTTGACAACGAAAGTGGCATTCAAAGTATATGGCTAGGAGTATCTGATGGACTTAATGAAGCTGTTAACATTTCACCACTTGAGAACATGAGGACATTTTGCGAGAAATGCACTGACAAATGTTCTGTCGGATGTGATGAAAATTGCTCCTTCATCTCTGACTATGAATTGTATTCATTTAAATTATCAAATCTGCAATTACAATCAGCTGTTATTGCGGAAACAGAAAGCACTGTTACTGTGCAAAACGATACTACGTATTACGCCGTTGCTAAGTTAATTGATTTCGCCGGTAATGAAATCATTTCGTATTCGAACGGCATAATTGTCGATGTAACCCCTCCAGTATGTGAGCTTATAAAATGTATCGATCCAGCTTACAGCAGCACGGAGGAGACGGACTTCATTGGCACCGATCGGATGATAGGCGCATATTGGACTTGTAGCGAAGAAATTAGTGAGCTCCAAGAAACAATAGTTAATGTAACTTGTCTTGATGATGGATTGACTGTTTATCCCAATGAGAATATTGGCCTGCAGTCATCATTCAACATTGAGTTACCAAATGAAACCTACTTTGAAGATAAAAAACATTACAGGTTTAATATGAAGATAAGTAATACGGCTGGACTATCGTCTTTCTATTCCTGTGATGTTACTGCCCTGTTTTATCCCCCGAATACAGACAGTCTCCATGTGACTTCTTTGTTTAATGCTGTGACAGACAACAATGCTAGCGCGGTTGAATGGATACAAAACAACGACAGAATAGGAATATCTTGGACCAACGACGGGGATACCGTGGAGTTTTATGGTAATGTCATATTGTTATTTTTATTGTTATATGGTCTCCATGGAATGAATCAATCAAATGTAAACAATGGTAAAGACCGATTTTATCACAAGCAAAGATAGTAGTAACTTTGTCATTGTATTATCTTTCATAGAATACCAAAATTAATATGTTTTGACATTTACAGACAACATTCTAAACGTTGCTTCATTTACAAATATTTTAGAGTGGACAGTAGGTACAGCGCCAGGAGAAGAAGACATCATTCCCTTGTCCATTATTGGTGGGAACTCAACATCAAGTAGTTTTTATATTATTAACAATCAAATATGGATTGACGGTGTCGTGGCAGAATGGACGCTAGCTGACCTCGCTAACCCCTCGACAACAAATCAGTACAATGTGAGTGGCGCTGCTCCGATGCTTTTAATGGAGCCGGGTCGATGTCTCTACATTACGCTGCTGGTACTCGGACCCTCACACTTAACTAGTGCCCAGCAGCAGACACCAATATGTATTGCAAGTAAGACCAACAGGTTCATAATGTGTACAGAAACTTTGATTACAAATATGTGTTTACAATAGCGTATATTATAACAGTAGCAGAATATTAACTACGTTAGAGCTACATTTAACATCAAATGATTATTGATGAAACGGTTTCTAAATATAATTGTTATATAAAAACAACACTCGTTTGTTTACTGAACAGGAAATAATGATACTATACTGAATTCAACAACACAAACACAAATGGTGGTGAGGTCTATCGGAAGCGCCATGACGACATTGCAGGTCGAAAACGGGACAGAATCGGATTTGATCGTCAATTTTACAGGTAACTTGAATAAGGTTTATAGTTCCTAATGCCGATGAATATGAAACAGGCTTCTGTCCTTCGTCCTGTGCATCATTGGTCCACAAGATTGATATTTGGACAATGAAGTAATAACGAAACAATATTAGGAATGATAACACCATCTCCTCATAGGACTTAATCAAAATCTAAGCAAATTTCAGATCAAGGTATAGAGGACACAAATACTAGCGGAGCAAAGCTTCTGTTGTCCTTTTTGATTTCGTTACATTTCTACGAATATCGGTAGGCTACATAACGAACATTTGCATTTCCCTTTGTCAATAGATGTGTACGTGTCTTAAGAGACTAATCAAAAATCAAAATGGCCCACAGGCGGCCATCTCGGATTTAGACTTTGACAGATTGTTTGGCAATTTCCTGAAAAATTACTTGATGGATTTTGTCTCAAATTTCATTTATTAGTTCCCCTTGTTCCCTAGTTATGCCCGCTTTAATTTGGCGCAAGATCCTTACGGGACCTCTTGTTGGACATACTGGTTTATTTTCGATCCAAATAACTTTGAAATGATTTTAGTTGAATGCCAATTTCAATATTATATTCTACATAAGGCTTTACGTATGGACTAATGCGATAAAACTGATTTTAAATTCAACAATATAATTCTTTATACTCAGATACTTGTAATATTTTACAACGCAGAAAAGTTTTTAAAATTTCGGAAATGAATTATATATTATATATCACCATTTTCTTATGATTATTCATCTTTGATCACTTTACAAAACAATGTCGAAAGTCTGTGCAGAGATTTAGTTTTACTTAGTTTTATCAACAAAAAATACCACACGACAGATGTGATGACGAATATTTGGAATCGGTCTATGTCTATGTCAGCAAAGTTTTATTTCTGATGACTCATTGATGAATTAAAAATCAGTTTGTCAAGTCCCGATATGTATAATACACAATATAATACTGCTTTCTCTCCAGATTTCTATGGAGACGCTGTTGTGGGCAGGTTGACTGACGCTGATATGATGGCAACATACGGCTCTGCATCCTCTGCAACGTTTTTGTCTTTTATCAGCAACCCTTATAGCACGCACGAAATAACGTCACGGATGTTAACAAATAGGTCCGTCAGTGATATTTTGCTATCTTCGGATTCCTGACAAGTGATATGATCATTTCATTGATGCAAATTAACAAGAAGAAAAGATATTGTTTAACGAAGTTTTGTAACATGCTGGTGACTTCAGATAAAGCTATTAAATGAAAGTACATAATAAGATTATGAGTTGCAACTATTGTTACAATAGGAATTCATGTATTAACCTGTGAAACCGATGTTCTCTTTTCATTCATTTAAGGATTTACCGTTTCCTCGGTCAGAGTTTTTTCATATCTCCAACACAATCTTATCAGTTCTTCACCATGAGTGTGATGATCAGGGTCAACTCAACCTTTGACACTAATACTAAACCCGTGTTAGCGGTGTGGATAACAAACCATGATGGTAAATATATATTTAGTTGTAGACATGGTTTTAGAAGCTGTATTGCTTTTAATTTGAAGAAAATATGTCAAACTGGTTTTGGTGCTATTATCGAATTGGACCTGAAGACAACACAATGTTTCGGTTAAACAACCAACTTGGTAAATCTGCTCACAAAATTTGGTTTAAAAAGACCTTAAGAGGGCACACTATCGATATCTCTACGTAAACCTCTTTCACGAATCATCGAAGCATTTTTATGATAAACATATCTCAATGTAACTTTCAGGAAAGGGTTATTGGGATGTCGTTGATCAATCATGTGCAGTTGGAAGTTATGAGATGGATAATTATGGCTACATTGTGTTTAAGGTATGTAATTAAGTTTAAAAAACTCGTTAAGTAAACATATCAAGTAAAATCACGGATGTATAATGAAGCAGGAAAAACACGTTATAGTTATGTATCCACTAAAAACGAAAAAAAAGAAAAGAACTATACACAACGGTATATTTATTAAGAATGGCAATTTCTGTTGAAAGCATGTCTTAAAACATGTCTCTATTGATTGTCTTTCTTTTTTATACGGAGGTTACCGCAGGTAAAATAAAATCAAGCCCAGTATATATTGTGTGGCCCGGTCGTGCAACGTGCAATTCTAATCAAGACAACGATAAAAAGACCTTGATTGATGACTTGCATCATTGCTGATTGGTTTTATGATAACAAGAATTGATGATGACATTAATTCAAAGGCCAAATTCGTTTTCAAGGAATTATACAAAAACATACAGACACTTATCAAAAATTAACTTTCGTTAAGAGCTGTGATTTATGATATATTGGAAGTGTATGGAAAATATTCGTGGTTATGTCACCGCACTGCCGTTCTGGCCGTACCGGAAATCATAACTACGCTCATCCCCACACATGTGCATTTCAGGCCAGGTGTAAATTCTGCCATGAAATACAGGTAACCGCGAGCTTTTGTTGTAATCAATTTTACTGTATCTCTTCATTTTCGAAGTATTGTCACTGAATGAAAGTTATTAATAGCAAATAAATCAAGTGATAAAGGAATGTTCATTTTTTCCCTTAGGTATGTGGAAGTATCCTGTCATCAACAAGTCGACGTAAAAAGAGAGGTACAGGTGAGACTGTCAGCACTCCGTTACAGTTTTCTGTATTTCTAATGAATGAAACATATTCAAACACGGCTCCAGTGTTGGAAACTCGATTGCTTACAATGGATGAGGATGATTACATAAATACAACACAACTTGTTTGGTCCGATTTAGAATCAGACAGCGTGACATTTAATATCTCCTCTATTCATCGGAACGACGCGATTAACGTTACAGCTGACGGGAAGCTAAGTTTCACTCCATCCCCTCACTACACTGGCGTTTTTCAAGTACATTTGATATTACAGGAAACTACGCCAGATGCAGAGAACATGGAGACAAATGATGTATTAGAAATTGAAGTTATAAATTTAAACGACGCACCGGTTTTGTTATTTACAGATCTGGATGGATTTGTTTTTGATTCACGTCAAATTCAAAATACAACACTCTTTCGTGAAAGTAATAATACACATTATGACCTCGGGACGTTAGTAGTCTTCGACTTTGACGACAATGACACCTTTGTGTTTTTGGAAATGGCTAAACAAGATGGACAAATCACTAATGAAACAACTATGTTTCTTCAAATGCATGCAACTAGTCCAATAGTAGTGGACGTGTCAGACTCGGAATATATCAAGCAGTCTTCCCATGCCAGTGTGTCAGTTTCGTCTCATAACAACATCACAGGAGAGATACATTTCCATTTCCGCGTCCATGATCGCGAAGTAGCCTACTCACACGAATTTGTTTCAGTAGTTTACTTTCTGTTCAATCCATGCGTCCATGGTTCTTGCGGAACTGTCAATGTGAATGGGCCACCGTGTAACAGTACGCTTAGATCGGTGACTTTTGAACCATATTACTGCGTTTGTGAGAAGGGATATGAAGGCAACTGGTGTCAAGAAGAAATAAACGAATGTGTCACCATAGGCTGTTCATGGATGCATCATTGCACTGACAAAATAGGATACGTGGAATGTACAATAAACTACAGTAAATTGGTCCCAATTACAATCGTATTTTTCTTGGCCATCGTAGCACTTGCCGTCGGTATACGGATATTCGGAAGAAAAATATGTCACAAATCCATCGATGTCGATGGCTTTGAATCACAAAGCAAGTAAGTATCTTTTTCTATTATCATATATCATTTTTGTCCTCATTTTAGTCAGTAAATGTTGATAGAAAAAGTCAATTGTATAGGTTAGCCAGTATTGCACAGTTTTAACTTTTCATGACAGACGAGCAAATATAGAAACAAATTGAAGAAAAATTGTTCTCTTATGTGTGGACAAATTTAATCCTTACAGCTTTGCCTTTGAGGATATGGAAGAAGATCCATCTTTAAAACAAGCAGCAAGGCCCCCGATAGCTACGGTTTTCCCGAATCCTCAAAACAAAAAGGTATGCTCTGTACATTGTACGGGTTGTGGGTATACAAATGTAGGAAACAATCGATATTTAATGATAATACTTAGGCAGTTCCTGGCTTACACTTACTATACTTATTGCACAAACCTTTGTATGCTCATGTACTGGAATTCTTCCCTCATTATCTTCGAAGTTTGCTCATCTGGTCAGAAGGTTCTTGTTTTCTGGGCCGATGGATCTATAACCTCTCTTCGTCGAATTTAATTTTGGAGTGTTGAAAACGAAAGAGATGGTTCGATCAGATCGATCGTTTCGTACTACTAGCATATATGCTAAGTTTGCCTCTTTTATCCTAAGCTAAAAGTATTTTTATTTAGGGTCATATGTAGTTGTATACAATATGAGCAGATAACTTTTATACGGTGTTACCAGCAATGAGAAACACTTTCAGGATTAATACAGGATCCATGAGAAAAATAAAGAAATATTTTTGTTATCGGATATTAAGGTATTCCGTTAGATATACATTGACTGTCCGTATGCTTTTCTTCAGCCAATATTCAACGGGAAACTGTTTCGACTTGATTTAGGCGAAGTTGATTTCCCTAAAGGGGAATTTTCAGAACCCGATCAGCGATTTTTGAATGGACCGAAAGAGGACAAGGTATAGTATTTAGTCTACAACTTTTGATTTGAGTGTAAGAATATAATGCACTGGAGTTTATGACAATTACACTGAATAAGCTTATTACATTTATAACTTTAAATAGTCACTAAACCGGTATTATAACTCAACAGTGTGTAGCCATTTGTGCTCGTCGTACCATCAAAAAGACGTTCAAATAAGTTCGATTATGAAATTCTGGCTTTCCAACACGCCTTCATTATAATATTGTTCCGATAAAATTGGAGGACTTTAAAATTCATTAAATTTCTGATAATATATAATACCTTTGGTGTATGCTCTAATTTACAATAGTTCTGAAATAATAGATAATTATAGATAGTTTTACGTACGTTGTGAGATACCGTGAATAATTTTCTTGTTATGGCTAACGTATGGTGCCAAAAGCAAATGCAGTTTTTTCATAAACAATCGAATACACGACAAATATGCTACTTAACTTCAGCTTCATTGGTTTAACATCTTGATCATCTTTGGTTGTCATGGTTTGACAGGACATCATATAAGTGTCCTGGATTACTGGAGATGATATGTATTCAGAAATGGGAATCACATCATAAAAATAGTTGTATAATAACAATAAGTAGTAAGCGATCTACTGTCTTGATATATATATATATATGTGTGTGTGTGTGTGTGTGTATCTATTAATTAAGGAAAACATGCTTATAAATTTCAATGTTATAATATCATCTTCAAGACCTGTAAACCTAGATTCAAATTTTTTCTAAACCAGAAAATATTCAGAGACGAACCTAACATGGGATCTTTCGGAAGTCTTCAATCTGGGCCGTTTCTTGTGAGGCATGCATGGCTAGAAACCCCAAATGTACGTTATTCCCAAGATCAAGAAGACGTATGTTATAATGTTTATGCACGTATGCCTATATTTTGTTCATGGAACATTTCAACTATAAATCACGAGAGCTTCCTTTCAATTCATAATTTATTATTAAACTTACACATCACGGTAAAATTTACACAATTTAATCTGAATCTTTAGTAAGAATGAAAATAGTGCTCTAAGATTGTATTTCGTTATATTTTTCTTTATATTAAAACTTGGAATTGAGATGATACTCAAAATAAAACCATTAATACAAGTTGGACATTTAACGCATAGTAAACTAGCAAAAACCAAATATATCTAGCCCAAGGTTGGTTTGCAATAACCCCAGAATTATTCTAAGAATAATTTACATCTTAAATTTATTAAGGATACCTTTGATGAAGATGAAGATAGATCATCGTCATTTTGGAGTAGCCTTTTAAAGAATCCAAGCCAGCCTCCAACATATAATTCGTACCCGTTACCTGGAACGGAATAGAAAGGTATTGTAAAATAATTCAATCGCTTATATTTCCTGAATTTGTTTGCATAGGTCTCTCAATAATGCCAATACCGCACAATATACGAATCATCGTTATAAATATCATAGTAATAGATAAACAAATATGTTTGGTATTTGAAGGGTTGGTGGTATACTATGTGATAAAGGTGTGATAGTTGTATATTATGTCGCATGGGAATGGAAATTGACGTTCTGAGAACGTGGTAATGTAACATTCTGTCGTGAGGACGTTATATTTTATCTTGTCATGAGAGAGCGGATGTTGTATAACCTCTCATGAAGACCTCGTTGAGATACATTCTTTCATATATTTAGTATGTAACCTAGCCAAGACGATGGATTGCAACACAAGAGTGAACAACAGTTTATAATATTTACATTTATTACAATTTACAACGGCTACTGTACAAAAGAAAATCTCTCACACGACATATTCACACTACCAATAATGATATTTCACACTGATCTAAAGAACTATTATGAAGATCAGAAGATAATATAGAATAAGCTACTACCTAAAACTTGTAAACCCTAATATATTCGCACCCTATATATACCCTACAGTTCATATATGAGCTCCTTTTGACGACCGGTCTTCACGAATAACCCACTCAACAATGTCTGTGATTCCTTCCGTCACAACCAATGAGATGGTCCCTCCGTTGTTCCAAAAAGTGACTGAAAGTGTCCAAATCATCTAACTGATATACAGGGCTGCATATGGTACAGTTCCAACAATAAATGAACAACCAAGTCAAGGCATAACAAGTGACCTGCCTCACGCCGCTGGGCCTCCATAGTGTTAGTGTATCAATGACGTCCAACACGACCAAATGAACATGTCTATGCCCTGCATTGTAAACCCGTATGCAGTAAAATCGACAGGAATCAACAGCACATATCGTACGACGTGTCCACTCTGGTAAACACCAACTGTATTTGGCTGTTTAGAGCGCGATAACGTTTGAAAAGTTTCGCACGAGAATAGAAGCGAAATTCAAATAGTGCAATCATTACACATGAAATATTCAAATATTTACACACTTCCAACCGGTATGTGACTTTGTAAGTGCATGATAGTGGTACATTCTGTCGAGAGAGTGTAGTAGTGGTATAATATGTCATGAGATCGTAGCAGTGGTATATTCTTTCATTAGGACATTGTAGTCGTTTATTCTGTTATGTGATCATGATAGTGGTATATTTTGTCGTGAGGGCGTGGTAGTGGAATAATCTATAGCGAGGGCCTTGTACTGAGAACGTATTAGTGGCAACGAGGGCCTTGCACAGAGAACGTATTAGTGGCATTTTATGTCATGAGAGCGAATTAGTGTTAGTGTATAATCAGTTATGAGGACGTGGTTTGAGTTTGTTTTGTAATGTGTACAAGGTAGCGGTATTTTCAGCCCTACGGCACAGAAAGGGAGAAAGAGAAACCCATGGAAAGCTATAGACATGAAAATCTTACCCCGTCTTTATTGGTAATGTGTACTGTCTTTCTTCTTGACAGAATTCCAAATTACCGGAAGCAACGGAGAAATCAAGCAGAATCATACAGTAAAACCATGATAAAAAGTGAGAGACGGCTGCCAAATAGACTGTTTCTATTTACAAAACATTTTGGTTACGATTTCCTTTATTGCTTCATCACGTCAATATGGTGTTTTCGATATGAAGATTATACACACGTTTCTCGTGGAGTATAAAGTACTGATTGTAACAATTTTGTTTTTATTTTACTTACTCATATCTTCAGAATAACTCCTTTAAAGGATTTCTTACATGAGTGATATTTTTTAATTGATTGTTCATATTTATCAATTTAAAAAAAAACTTTGATCTTTAGTTGATTTTTTTTATTTATGATTCATATATATCAATGTTGTAATCATGATTTAAGCGTGTTATGCTTGTGAAATATCCGCCATTTCACATATGTATTCAATATCGTGTATGATACAGGTCATCTACCTGGTTTCATCGGTAATATAGGGTGATATTACTGGACCACAGGTTGTCTTGACCCTGAATGGTTTGGTTAGTTCAAACTTGTCATACGAAAACCTGAACATCTACACCGATACCCTTTCTATTAACGTTGATAGTGAGTAATTATATGCATTTTCATCCAATAATATCGAAAGCACTGTTCTACAACACTGAAAATTGTTAATAAAGGTGCTCTGTGCATATCATTGCAAAAAACGTTTGTGGTGTATATGTGACGGATCGCCGTGCTAAATGAGATACAAACGATTGCATTTCATTTTTAATCCATTTTTCAATTTCCTCCTATTCTGTATCTTTATTCAAATGAACATTCCTAGTCAACATTCACACTGAGTATCTGAGTCATCCTCATCTGTCTCCCACAGAGTACAGACAAGCTTCTCCTACTGCTCTATCTCCCTTGCTCAGAACATCGACATCCATCTTTCTTGCTGGTATTATCTCTCTCTCTCTCTCTGGGATCAGACAAATTTCTCGATGCATCGACAACGTTCTGTTGTATTCCCTCCCACTCTCGCTCTCTCTTCATTCATATTAAATCATATTAATACAGAATAAAGTTAAAACAAATTAATTAAAAGTAAAATAATCTCCAAGAGCGTATATATATGTATATGAAATTAACATAACACAAGATTTAACTATGATATTTAAGCATCATTTCTGTGAAACTTAATTCATGAAAATTAAATTGTTGTTAAAAACTCTGACACCTCGTTCATTGATTACATCTTATCATTCTATATATATATACACGAGACGTAGTTGATGAATAGTGACATAGCTCAGAATTGACATGTTCTTTTAGAATGAAATTTCACGAAATATACTTGAATGAAATGGTAAGTGCTACTTCTCATATTCATTTTAGCATAAGCTTTTGCGGATTTCAATATTTACTAAGTCGCTTTCTAGTTGTACTTCTGGAATTACAAGTCCAAGAACAGGTGGATTACACAGTGTTATGGAACGATTTCAAAGTACATGGTTACCATTTGGTGTATTGTTTGGTCTATAATCTGTTTTGCCATCTCGTCACATTATATTCGACCTAATCTTATGCACTTCGTACGTCGGTGATTGTACTCTCCACACTGGTCATTTGTCTGATGAACGTGACCGTTCAGTCATAGAAACGCCTCATAATAATCTACTACTAGTTGTGTTATAAGAACTTTTTTGTACCGCCATATGGAACAGTAAGTTAAGAAGACATTTTAGTGCGTCTAAAACACAATGCCCAACGTTAATACATTTGACGGGAATAGCTGATGCATGATCAGCACTATCTACCTGTCATAATATATCACCTAGCAATCTTCCTGTAAACAATTCTGTTTGTTATATAACATAATCAGATTTATTGTTTACTTGTAGCCCGACTGTACTTTTGGTATGATAACAGTGTCGCATATGTGTAGATGTAGAATTATACATTGTACAGATGGGTTAGCCCTCATTTGGTTTCTAGAGGAAATACCTTCCATTACAGTCTCTTAAGCCTGGGGTGTCACCTTACCTACATCAATGATTTACAGTTTTCTATTTTAAACACCTGGTCACTTTCTTTCCCTCATTAATGAATTAGTGGCTAATCACTTTCACTTTATCCATCTCCTTGAAGAATCATATTGCTTCACGGATAACATCTGTTCTACCTAATGTATTTCAGATGCACGAGTTTAATTCTAACTTAAATCGATGCATCATAACACAATAATATATTTGAAAAGTGTTTATTCACTTATGCTTTATATTAAGCTATTTTAAATATAAATGATACATATTTAACGCCTATTTTATTACATATTTGAGAATAATCAGTCGATCATGCATTCAAGAAATCTATTTGCTAGGCATGTAAAGTCTGTAAATCATATATCTCCCCGAAATAGTATGGTTGTCATTAATCACGAACCTATTGTTCCTATATATTATGTGTTTTTCCCAAATATTAATAATCTTTGCATGTTGATAGCTGATTAAATGACTTATACTGAATTATGAAATCATACGCATAAAACGTAGCATTGAAATGGAAACAAGGACATAGATACAACTGTAGGTTATCATACAGGTAAGGACTAAACACATTAAACAGCTAAAAATCACTGAGGGGCATAGGAACTGTCCATATCTTATATTGGGAGAGATAGCTCCATTACTTCAAGAAAGTCTAGTGCACAAGTTTACCTGTAGCTTAAATCTCGTCTAAATCTGCACTAGCTGTAAATAAAGATTAGTCAACACTCAACTGCTTATTTGTCATACGAATGCGATGTAAACTATTATATTTCTGTTTCATAACATATGTATTTACTTTAGTTTTTTTATAAACTACAATAGGCAATAACTAGAACAGTCTAGTGGTTTAAAGCAAAGTACCGCCTTGAGATTGTTCAAATGGTAAAATATACATGTATTCTAACCTACTCGTGTATTATATATGGAACTCAATAGGACACCATTATATATCTATTTATCACATATCTAGTTTTTATTAATAAAAAAGCGTTCACTTATTTGTATTTTGAAATAAAATGTTTATCACACATCAATCAATATTTTATTTGTATTTCGTCTTCTATCACGCTCATTTGGGTTAAAATGTGGATAATGATAATGTCATCTTTACACTATGTTCTCGATATGCGTTTTCCTTTATGTAAAAATGGAGGCCATTTTAATTGTTTCGCGTTTAATAGTTTAACATACGTGTTACGATGACACAGTATCTACATCGTTGCAATCGAGTGAAACATATATATTCTGTCATAAAATTCGACCAAAACATAAAATAAAGGGGCGTAAATTTTTTTAGCGTCCTCTTTGACGTTAGATGAATTAACAAGACGACGATGTTTTCATCACACTTCTTTATTATACCATTTCACTTAAATCGAAGCTCCATATGTGTCTGAAAAAGAAAATCGGCGAATGACAATGAAGTGACTAGAAGACTAGAAAGCATTGCTCTATTTGGTCAAAACTTCGAAATTTATATCATCACTGCAAAAAATATAATATCTTAGTGATAAAATTTCTTATAAAATCACTGCCATAATGATATAGGTTTTCATTATCAAGATGATAATTTCCTATATTGCATTGGCTTAGAATTATAAAAGATCTGAAAATATAATTAATGTTAAATCCACACTTCAAAACTTTACATGACGGGTATGTTATTGTGCCTGCAGATAAGGTATCCGGTAACTTGATCCTTTTCTACAAACATTATTACATTTCCTGTATACAAAAAGAAATGGGCTTGCTTGAAACCATAGGAAAATCCACCTATCTATCATGCAATATTTCAAATGACGAAATTCTAGCTAATCAAGATTCGATATTGCAATCATTCAGATTGCCCATTTATGATACCGACCTCTCCGGTTTATACTGAATCCATATACACAACGTTTTATAAGCTATCTCGTCTAACTGTTCAACCAAGCGTTTGTCTAAACTTCATTCTAAGTACTATCTAATTTAGGTTACAGTTTTATCTTGATACCGTTTACTCAAGAAGTGGAATTAATAATATGTGGATTTTGAAGACCTCTAAAGAGCTTTTGACCAATTTTCAACGCCCTGTTCTAAAAACATTTCTTCTATATGAACATTTGATTTTCAACCCTTTACACCTACATACCCCATTATAAACTGAACACATTTGTTCTCTTGTTATGACAGCATTCTTCTCCAAGAAGGGTGAACGGCGGAATAAATATAGTGTTGTGAACTATGTTGAGACGTGTTTCGTAAAGATTAGGCCCAAATTGATAAGGAAATATATAGGGGACGAAATAATAAAAATACCCGAATTTCTGGTTGACAACATCTTCGACAAGTTTGGTGGTAAGGTCTTCCAACAGACTATTGGCATACCTATGGGACCCTACAGCGCCTCTCTGTTGGCAACTTGATTTTGCTTTCATACGAGGCTGAATTTATGGAAGAGCTTATCAAAAAAGGTCACAAAGACCTTTCAGAGTCGTTTAATTTCACCTTCAGATATATGAATGACGTCTTGTCTTGAAATAATGATAAATTTATTTACGTCCACATAGCAACCAGAAATGCAAATCAAAGATACGATAGAATCTTCTACAAAAGCTGCTTAACTCGATCTTTTCCTACAACAAAACCAACATGGACAGTTTTCCATCAACCCTTAGGATACACGTGATGATTTCAATTTCCCTATTGTGAATTCAATATTTCTAGACAGCAATATTCTTGCATCACAAATCTATGGTATTTACATGACATAGTTGATTCGATATTCAGCAGCCTGTTCCCTGTATCCTGAGTTTCTGTTTTCATCAGGTCTGTCAATTCTTCCTTTGTTGACTGACTTGTGTTTGTTTGAATACGAGACTGAATTTTCCTAAAACTGTTTTTCCTACAACGAAACCAACATGGATATCTTTTCACCTTGATTGAGAGACGTAATGATTTTGATTTTCCTATTGTAAATTTGTCATGTTTGGATAGCAGGACTCCTACATCCCTAAGCTATGTTGCTTACAGTTGATTTGATAATCATTGACTAGTTCCCATTATCATGATTTTCTTATACAAGACGTATTCAACTGATGGGCAAACTCAAATTACCGGGTTTCAAAATATGCATTATAATGAAAATTATGGAGAAGTTTTTCAGTCCTCATGGTGATCTTATTGAGAAATATTCTATCTTTTTGCTTGATTTGAAGCCGGGCGTGTTTTCTGTTTGATAATTTTTCTATTCGGTCCGTTTTTGTATACCTAATGCTCATTTGAGAGTGACATTAATTTAATTACTTTGATCGACCACGATTTAAAGGGCGAAAGTCGTCGATGAAGCACGACCGGAACACCTGGTCTTATTTTCTCTGTACTTTTTCATAAGTCTCCATCTAAATCGTTGTTCTGTTACTAATTGGCCTTTGTTTCATGGAACTTGTGTTAGGCTTGTAATTATGTTGACATGTTGGCATTTTTTAAAAATGTTTCCTGTATCTTAATTCAGATTACCATCTTCATCGTTGTCAACTCCCTTTACACAGAATATCTGAGTCATTCGTTCTGTATCTCTAGATGGTATCCTTTCTATGTCTTCATCCCTTGGAGCACAAATTACCTTATCTGCGTGGTATTCCTACTATGATTTCGTTCCTCGATGCACAACTTCTTCGTTTAGATAGCATGTTATAACTATACATTTGGTTTACATATAAACCAACCGGGTTGATATAGCCATATGTATTGCTTTGTATGTGAAGTTTACACTGATCAAGATATGGATATGTCATAATAGTATTTTTGGTTGTTCATTGCATCAACAGACTAAAAGAGAGTAGGAAATGTGACCTTATGTTTCAAACCTTATCAGATTTTGGTTTATCATCGATAAACGTTTTAGATTTACAACAATATGGTAATACTGGGGTGTTTAGTGGCCAAAGTTAAAGTTCACAGCAACACGGTGTCCGAAAATCACCCGTATAGTACCCGTTTATATTCGAGATAGATTTATCCCAGCTGACATTCTGTAACAGATCGTTCTCTGCTTCACCTCGAACAAATTTTATTAATCTTTCCTCAAAATGTAAGTGTAAGTTGTATCATTAGTAATCAATCCCGTTCCAAATGAAGTGCAATAAAAATATGTTCACATCAAATCAAACTGAAAAGAAATGAGAGAACTCAGACGTCATTATGATTTTTCCTGTCTTTCTTGCCAGATTTATGATTTCTTAAGAATTTAAATGTTTAAAGATGGCAAGTCATGGATGCTGGAGCACAGATATACTGTAAAATCATATATTTTCATGAGATTTGATTTCCGTGTTTTTCATATGGACTTTAAACTCTATGGGTAGCATACTGTAAACGGCCGTCATAAGTAAATTATAAATTCCTAAAATAAACATACCTGTCACTTAAATAGCATTGATTAAGCATGATTTCTTTTACATATTGCCTTACACCGTACTCGTGCTAGCTGACGCAATTTGGGTCCCTTAGTCTCTATACATATTACAAGCGATCGGACTACGGGATGTCGGCATGGATATTGTCAAGTAGCAACAGTGTTTCACTTCACATTTTGATAAGATAATCACATAAAAACTATCCCAATAATTGTATCAGCCATCGAGATTTTAACCAACATTAATCTGTTGTGTAGTCATATTAAGTCTCAATCAACACTCCGCTAACTTACAAACATGTGCTCTCAACATTGTTTCTTCATCGCGATATCCAACATAAATCTTTTAAATTTGATTGCCATGTATTGCAGTACAGTAGGCTAGGTGTTTAAAAAAACAATCATACTACTTTTTCAGAAAATGCCATTAGCGATTTGTAGTTTCATGCCTGGCAAGGACACTTATAAACAATTTATTTTGATTTTGGTCACGACCTACTTTAATACTAGTTCGAATTCAAATATATTTTCACCAGCATGCTTTCATATAATTCGAGCAAGTTTGACAATATTAATTTATGTTTATATCTTGCGTGCTTTAATCCGCGTTTTAAAAACTGTAATTAAAGTCAGTTACACAAAGAGATTGAGCGGTCTACACAAAACGAACCCTTGTATCTTTTACATGCAGGTACTTACAAAAAAAAAAACAACAAGATACAAGGTCTATATGATAACACGATATTATATATGATGTATTGGACGCTTTGTCATTATATATATGTTTGTGGACAAGTGAAATACAGAGTTATTCTAAATCAATGAGCATGACTTTGACAAAAAAAGATAGGCGTATGCAATGCCGAAATTGAATTGTGAAAGAAAACAATTCATGACTCGTTCCCTGACCTGCTTCAATTAATTTTGCAAATAATGTTGCCTAATCACATCTTAAAGTACAGTGAATTTGTCTTACAAACATATTGTAGTATTAACAATAGGTGGTCTTAATAGGACAATAAAGTCAATCGCTAATGTGATATTCGGCAGTGGAGGTCGACTGTAAACAATTTAAGGCTCCAGGAGGTCTTTAACAAATTCTTGTACACATTTCAAAATGTATTAATTCATTCCGTCCAGTGCCAAAACTAAAAAAAAAAGAGAAAAAGCGATCGTCTATCGATATTACAGCTCAAATTATGAGGAGTGTCGTTATATACAAAAAGTGCGATTATAAAGAACCGATCGTCATGGCGTAAAATAAATATTGATCGATAATGTTATCTTTCATAATCATGATTTACATAATTTTCTTATTGGTAGTGTTCAAATTAGCCGTAATTGAAAGCCGATAATGATTTATATGGTACATATTCAGTTTTAGTATCGAGCAATACAAGACTGTACTAAATGCACATAAGTGAAAGGCAACTTTCCAATACAAATAAATCATAAATTTAGAGTTAGATAAAGTAGAATCAATAAAACAAATCTAACCGCTTCATACACCTGAATAGATGCTAATAGATAAAATTATGGTACCTTGGGGTAACCGAGGAAAATCTAGAGTGGTTCGAAAATAAGGTCAAAATCTCGATGGGGAGGAGCACTAGCCCCATGATTAACCCAATCTCGTAATTGTCATATATATAATATTTTTTATAGCAACATCAAACACATATCTATATTCAATTCTGTTATAGTTAATTAACACCTATATCAGTCATGTCATTGATGTAATGTCTACGAAAGTCTTTTAAAGTCATTTGGTAAAAACATTTTATTTTCCTCTGAAAAACGCAATAACTACCTCAGGAATGAAAATTGTAAATCGTTAATTTCGTTATAATACGATTATAATCTCATTTTACTTCGTTAGTTAACATACTTTTCCGTTCCATCAGGTTTTAAATACGTTAATTACCAGTCTTGGTATAAAACAATTAGTTGCCATGATTGTGGCACTTGAAAAACGTGTTAAAGGGGGAGAGCAGTAGTTTCGCTTAATCTGTTTTGAAATTCCAGGGTCATCCTGAATATGAACGTGAAAATACTACTTCACTCATTGTTGATGCCTGTGGTAATTTGGGGATAATTGTAACACCCTCTTATATCAGTATCATCATGTCGACCTCAAATTAGCGGCCCATCCTAGAGATTTTATAGACAGCTTTACTTCCTATGCCACACGCGCTGAAGTGTACGACGGGAGATTTCGTAAGCTGTAAACTTGATATATCAACTTTCAAGCCTCGTTCGCTGACGTAACACGTAGCAAGCTTTAAGGAAGCTCTGTAAAAAGAGCTTGTGGCAGTATACGCTAAAGCCATGAACCTTCGGTCAATTGGAACTTTTCCAGCACGTGGACACCTGATGGTAAAATCAGCGCGTTACATTCCATTACGATATTATGTGAACCTGACAGTTACACCGATCCCCTTTTGATGTCACCCAATCAGAAACCTGATATCGCCACAAAACCACACCGCCCACTTTGCACGGAGCCCCATCTCGAGCCACTACTTTATTTATCTCGTGGACTCCGAGTCACACACAGCTAAGTGCCACCATAGAATTTACTCTTCAAGCTAAGAGTGGCCCAAATACAACCCCATCTGTGAAAGTTTCTACGGGACAGTGACTTAAATATTTTTATTCTATATGTACATGATCTAGTGTGGTGTATTTCTTTAAGATAATTACGTTAACATGGTGATGTAACTATGTAAATTAATCCATAGAAATAGTCGTTGAATTACACCTATGACTGACTGATATACATCCAATGTAAACTAAATATATCTATAATTTGTATGATTATTTATCAAAACTTATGACTGGTGTATCCGTTAAACTTACACAGAGTTATCAGAGATACCTTTACTATCAAATTAGTATACATGTATATGCTTTATTCTGCTAATATACATATATTATAAAATGGATAAGTTATTCCTTAACTGTGTACATCCTATATTGACCTAATGTTTATATTCATATTTATTCTAGTTGTATAGTTATATTAATATATCCCTTACAGAGATTAATTGCAACCTATTATTCAATTTTTCGAATATAATACCAAGTATTGCCTAATACTAATATCTAAACCTGGAGAATATATAAATACTCTAATAAATAAATTACCATTCGATCCCAATCAGTAGCCTACATGTATTACTTACGTTATTAAAATAATGTTTCCTTTTTTCATTTTACACTTAGTGTGCTCAATATAATATGAGATTAATGTAATTCCCTACAATGAGATGTTCGCTCTTGTTTTGAATAAGAATGAAATTCCTTTCTTTATGTCTACCATCCGCGTTTTTTTTTAATTCCTATGAATCTTATCTGCCTGAGAAATATTCTTCAAATGTACATATATTCTAATAACCTAAATATAAAATTTAGTGTTGTTTCTATTGTTAAAAAGTTTCATTCATCTGAGTGACTATTCAACTATACAAGACTGAATTATTAATTCTGTTAGATAATTACTCATTAAGATAGGTGACTGATTAGTGATTGTTTATATCTTGTCTATAATTTACATTCTTGTATTGACTGCTTATTCATATGTGGTTATATTTGCTTCAAATACCTACAGTATATCTAAACCATATATGTTTACACATATGTATTATCATATACATAATTGTTCCAGATGTACAGTTATATCAATGAGGACCATGATGATTAAAAACGCATCATGGGTTTTGTTGGCCAAGCAAATTATTCTTATTTTGCCATTTTCATTACTTTCCGTATTTGATGAAAATAAAAACATACCTCTACAAAAATAATTATTTTCCCATCATGATATCAATGTTATTACATGTGTATATTGTGTGTCAGCCTATGTTATATATCCATTACAAATATATATATTCTTTTTTAGATCCATTCATGATATATTGTTTGGGAACCTACAGATCCAGACGAATGTAAATGTAGTTACAGAGTCGGGATACTTGTTATAACAACCGGGTTAAGCTATAACAGGTCAGTAATGTGCATGGGTCAAATGTGTAGGCATTAATGTATTCGTTTTTCCATTTCAAACAAATAAACTTTAGTTATGACTTGGAGATCGCAAACGTTTTCAGGGCTTTTACTTCAGGGATAAAAAACATCGTTGATTACGGATGATACCGGGATAAGTCATTTGTGTCTTAATATTTTTGACATGCAAAAAAAAAAAATAAATAAATAAAATAAAATAAATACGTGGTTATATGGTGATGATCTCGACTGTTTCTAAGATTAAACTCCCGGGACTAAGGATGACCCAGGGGTCAATTCTTAAGCTATATGTGTATTAGTCTCCGCTTTCCTAACAAAAGCATATGAAGTTTAATGGTGAAGATCTCCGTGCTAAGACCCCATTGAGATGACTCTGGTGTAAATTATGTCATGAGTCCGTCCTCTCCATTCCTAACAAGGATATATAAACATGTAGTTACATAGTCTGAATCTCAACTGTTTACACGCATTCATGCCCCGAGTACTTGGGATGACCCCGAGGTTAATTCTTATGACATGTTAAGAGTGTGTTCGTCCATCCATTCCTAACCAATGTATATATAGTTTGACGATGGAGATCTCAAACTGTTCCCACACGTTGACCTCCGTCCTATAGATATGATCCACGGGTTCAGACCATAGTGGCCAGTGAGGAACACTGGATCAATTCTGGACGCATGTCGTGTATCTACATTGGATTAGTATAGTAATGGCAACGCACAATGCACCAAAAACTTCGTGCGCATATCGTGCGCGTACACGCACAATGCCCTATCATGCGCACAACTGTGCGATAGGATCGCACATTTTGTGCGTTTTGGTATAAATGGTTGGCTTATAAAACGGATTGAAAATTAAACGAAAATTCGTGAAGTTGTTTAATAAATACCGATCACATGAACATTAAAATTAATCGGTGATTATAAAAGTCAGTTTTGATTCGACAGTTTTCGAAATAACACTGCACCTGTATAATTAGTGTTATCATATATAGTTTCATACCTCAGAAAGTGGCGAGTATTGGTGCATCGGGCACCTGTTTACCTGTATACGTGTATATACGTGACAGGTCCGTACCGCCCATGTAACGAACACAACACTTAAGATTTACCTGCGGATATATTTTTATTTTTTACAAAATAAATGAAAAATGAGAGTATTACAGAAGTAATGACAATGAAATTTTCTTGACGATGGTATGAAATTTTAAATGATTCATTGCTATGACATAATGTTTAATGTTATATATTGTGTATATGTATAATGTGATTCCGTACACAAAATCTGGTTCTCTGTAACAAACACTTAAATTACGAGTGTATCTTAGCAAGGTCACTCTATTTTCCTAACTGTTATACCGGTGTAGTTTGAAGTATTAAATAATATCAATACCTATCTTTTTGTTTTAAAACAATGCAACCTTACTTAAAACATTTTAAGACTACAAAACCTAACATCAATGTTTTACAAAAAAATAGTTATTTAAATACACTTGAACGATCTAATGCAATATTACTGTACTAAACCCAACGTTATGTATACATCATGTTTTTTTACTTTATATTTATTTTTTATTTATCATTTTGATATTACGTTTTAGTATGTATCATTTATGTAAAAACTGGAGAATGCATCTTAGAAGTCGTTTGATCGGTTCATTAAATGTATTGTATGTCTGCGAGATTGAAGGAGTTTAGCGTAATGTTAGTCTTAAACAATGACTCTTTACATATGGTTTTATGTTACACAAATAAACGAACGTATGCAACTGATAAATTAAAGAGCGATAGAATAAATCATTTACCTATAAACATATTGATGGTGTAGATGCGTCGTGGTCCCGTCATCAGGTGGATCCTCCTTCCTTGGTTGTTTCGGCGCTGTCCACGACAACCTCCAGAGGTACGCCGGCTGGGGTGATTAGGTCCCAGCCCGGAACCACTGGGCTATCCGCTAGTGACACTGGTGGCATTTTACTTGGTGTTATTAAATGTTCATATGCCACCTCCTACCATGTTATGTCTCCGATGATTCTCGAGATCACTGATGTTAGATCCACTTCTCCTCTCTCTTCCTCTATAGCCACAATGAAGCCATCTCAGCTTCTTTACAGAGACAGCTTATGAGCTTCCGCCTGTCTGCACCAATGATGACTATGACCCGCATAGCTCTCCACATCCACTGGCCCTAATCCTCTGCAACCTGTCTCCACTGGAAAGCACCATACTTCCCATCCTCTGTGTTGGCAGCCCTCCACTAGACCCTGATATTTAATCTTCTTGCGCTCATAGGCTTCCTCCATTCTTTATTATCATCATTTAAAAGATTGTTACATGTATAATAAATCATATTTGTATTGCGTTATATTTAATGAGTTTTAATTGATCAATAAATACACATGATTCCCATGTATAATATTCTTGTGAAGTGTTTAAAATTTCAACGATATATAATAGTATGGAATTCCATGCAAGTTTGATGAATTATAAAACTGCATTTATAGAATAAGCAGTAAATACATGTGTGTTAAAACTCTAGTCTGAATTTATTTTCGCGCATTCAGCTTTAAAAAATGTATAAGCTATATTGGTTTGTCTTTGTGTGTGCTTTTCTGTTAAGGTATGGAGCAAGTGCGAAATGTCATCATCCTTATGTAACAGAGGAGAACCCGGGACTCCTGATTTACTAGTCTTACGCTCAACCAATCGAGCTAAAGAAGAGTTCTTTCTAGCCGAGTGGTATATTTCGGCTAGTACCAGGGTCACACTTATACACAAAGATTGTCTGACAAATAATGTTGCGTGTAAGTAAGCTATTGAATTGGACGCGTAATCAAGTAATACGTTTATAATAGATTGATACATAACCCTTATCGCCTAAACTACCAGTAAAGATAAATTATACTATAGAATTAAACCGTTTATCTGTCAGAAAACGAACACTCTGTAGTTGGTTATTTTCTTTTTGGTAATGTTTGAAATATTGCTTTAAAATTACAATGACTGGAAAGAAACGAAGTCTGGCCTTTAAATATGTACCTTGAGGTCATGTTATCGTAATTAGTGCTTACTCCCCACGCCTCATTTATTTCTTGATCCATAATGACAGACCAGCATATATCATTATTTACAACACTTGTTTGTCAAACACAGCCATCACGGGTTGTTTCTGGTAAGCAAACATTTTATTGTTATCTTTAGAATATGACGCAGACTTCCGATATTTAGTCGCACAACCTGCCAACTGTACCGGAACTAAATTGTCAATCATACATGGCTAATGTAGTTTTTTCTCAATGACCTGGTGTGCAACTTGTTTTATTTGAAGTTTTTATCACGGCACTAAAGAAACATACTGTCGACTAGACAGTCATTCATTCTCGCAATTTCATATAATTATTCATGCATCTTTTTTTTAACCTCTCCAAAACTGTTAAATGTAGATTTCAAATATCAAATTAATACCACTTACAAGCCTATACCGGACTGTATTTTAATACCATATCGTTAAAGATAAAAAGTATGAAAGGAGACAATAGACCTCGTCTTAAACGAAATCTGAGAAAAAATGTTACTTTTACAATGTATATCATAAGACATAATATTCAAATGTATTTCTTCTTTCGACTTTGCGTTCAAGATATTGTTTTTGTATCCATAAAATTACAACTCCATAAGTATGAATATATTGATCTTCACAATGAAGATATTACGATTTATTAAATTAAGTCATGATACAATGATCAAACCTATCATTTTATGCTTAAAAACAGTTATTATGCTACACTAATAGTGTCTGACGATTACATATGAAATATTCGTATGAGTAATGTAATTCATAATGAATAAATCATTTTGTACATGTGTGACAACTATAAATGTTCATATACAATATGAGGATAAAACGTAGTAAAGATTTCAGAGAAATATTTAAGAAATGTATATAAATATATAATATTATCCTGTTAGTATAATACATAATGGTGTTAAGTTTAATTTATTGTTTCAAAGAAAAATTGACACTGGTGCAAGTGGTCCTATATCACTGTTAAAAATTGTTCATACTACAGAAACATTTTTTTTTCAATTTCGCATCAACCAAGCCAGTTCATCATTGCGAAGTTTCGAAGGACGTACATAGGAAGCTTTGCCTGCGAATCTTTTCCTTCTATCTTGTTCTCCTGCTATGTTAACTAGTCTGTAAGGTGCAACGGAAATTCTGCTGCGAGAGGGACACACAGATGTAGACCATCTCTGCATCTTATTTTTCAAAGATGAAATAATCCATCTACGGGATATTCCATCCGCTAAGTTAAATTCTACTTCCTTTACGTTACGATTGTAAGTCATCAGTATCTGTAAGATAAGAACAAGCCAAAAATTTATAAATTGTGATTAATTACTTACATTCGTACAATGTACCTTATGATAATCAACGTTTGTCTACAATATTTTAATACTGTGAATGATAAATGAATGAAACATGACAGAGTGTTAAATCATTAAAGAGAATGAAATAGATGTATAATGTACAATAACAGTATAACCAATGCCTACTTGATCTGCATGGAAATGTGTTGCACTTACCAACTTTCTTTCCATGAAGAAAAACATTCCATTTTAATAGTAGTTACGGTTACCACATCATTTGTAATGCTTGTATAAATTCTAGCCATTAAAAGAAATTAAGCAAGCTCCTGAAATGCTGTAAAGTACCTTTAGTATTGGATAGAGTGCAATAAGGTCATCTTTAGATGTCAGGTAAATCTTAACAACACCACTGGCAGATATCGCCCTTTCTTGGTCAAGAAGATCTAGAACCGGAAGTGGATTGTCTGATGGTCCATAAAGCACTTCCTCTACGTCCATGTCAGGGTTTGGCTGGTAGGTCTCCTCTAAAGTCTCCACTGCAGTTTGAGTAAAGATTCTTAGGTTAAGAATGAACGCATGATTATATAAGAGGGAAAATATAACTTCAATATGATTTTAAATAACTCAGCGTTTCTTAATTACACTTCAGTAGTTATTGCCTGTACTCAATCAACTACTTAAGTAGTGGGTAAATATAGCTTGGTTAAATGAATACGAATAGCTTATTTTTCACAGGAATTCGTTGTTTTACAAAATACGGCGCATTTCTATTTGTTTTCAGCTTTAAATAGTCGAATACAATATTGAAAAAAGTAATTTTCTTACTTAATATGGAATAAAATTGCATGTCCTGGAAACAGACGTTACCGCTGTCACAGGCAACAGACGAAATGTTGGATGGACGATCCATGTTGTAGAATACAGCATTATCATTGAGGCTTCCTCCAAACGGAACGGACAAGGCTGACAGGAACGTCTTTATAAATGACATGCAACTCTTTGTTTTTTCCGTCCATATACTTCCTGTTATTTCAATAAAATCTTAATAGGTCATACCTTTGTGTTCAAGCAAGCAGTGTTTGATAGTTTTGGTTGTTTTAGACAAACAAATAAAAGAAACAGTAGTTATCATCAATTTCACTATTTTTCGTTTACTCTAATCAATGCCATTAATTAGAAATTCCGCCAAGTAACATATTCAGGAACCAACTGTTCCTGGTTTCAATGACGTTAAACTACTAACCTCGCCCAAGACATCCTCCACAATTGGTTATGAAACATCTTTCAGCTTCTTCTCTGATACTTGATTCTGAAAACTGCCCTGAACCGACCACACTGACAAGATTATCGAGTAACTTTTTCACTGCTTTTTCCCTTGCTGCCATGGTTTCTTCACAAAAGTCTTGATTGTTAAATATACAGGTGTTCAGTATGCTACAAATGAAACAAAGATCCCGAATGCTTTATCGTCACACCAAACTATATTGTTTGCTGCCTTCCTGCTTTCTAATGCTGACCATATTTAGTATAATACTGCTTGCTATTCAAAACATCATTTCAAGGATTTCAAACATGTCGTATAATGAATACTTCGTTAAATAAAGGCTTTGGTATTAAAGGGATATTCCAACCAAGGTGCAAAAATATTTTGTTGCGCCATTCGTTTTTAGTAGATCGTTTGACTATTAAAATCATTGCAAGCATTAAAACATTCTTCATATGGTCACGTCGGACAGGTAAAGTTGGTAGAAACACCCTCTGCCCTGACCAATATAGCGCATACATTCGTTTTGCACTGGCTGGTCTCTTCCACAAACCGCAGCCATATCTCGTACTGTTTCCATATTGTGATGCGTGGATTATATCTCGACCATTTCGACTTCCTCCTCTTTTTCTCTGACGTAGAAATCGCTTTCTTTTGCCGTAAACGTTTCCCCGTGGGAGTCGCCATTTTCGTATGTTTACAGTGTATTTTGCAGGCGCAAATCGGTTGTAACGTGACGTCATTAGGGCAGCACGAACATAATTTGTATACAGATTTAGCTAGACCTAAATGGAATTTCCTCAAATAGATAGCGAAAGTTGAGTTTTGGGGAAATCTAGTCGTGTGATTTTCATAAGAATTTAAGTAGATGCTTTTGTACAATTTTCTAAAAATAAAGCATTCTATCAAATCCTAACACGGAATATCCTTTTAACGAATGGTAACTAAGATCGTGATATAGGATGCTATGTGCAATTCAGTTAATAAGCAATATTGTTGATTAAAGTCATACTGATTCACTATAATTTCATTATTTGTGAAGATCATACTTACCTCGCTGGTTGTCTTATATAGTACAAGGGTTCCCCGAGTGGTGGGTCTTTGCATGCCAGTCTAATATCTGTCGGTCTGATCATAGGTCCACCTGATATGTAAAAAGAATCTTCATTTGTATTATTGCCGAGTATTTGTATTTCCATTGGTTGTTCTGTTATAAAGATTTATCTAACAACCTGGAAAACCTTTAATATACATTAACAAAATAAGGTGATTTTGACTAATGTCTGACGATAATATGATTTACTTACCAGCAAAGAGATCGTCTTGTACCTGCTTCATTCTGTTGTACAAATGAAGATTATCAACGTTCCACAATGTCAGGAGATCTCTCGGACCAGTGCTTTCTCGAATGTCCAAATACAGACGGTCAGAGTGAGTCCCTATGCCTATTTTCATCTGTTTTAATCTTAGAAGAGCAGTGCACGTTCTTACAACCGTAATCCCCAACTCATACATAGGATCGTCTTCCATCGTGTTGACTGGGATGATTTCTACGGCTTTCCCGCGAGGAAATTTCTGTCTTTCTTCAATATGTCTCTCTTCGATATTGATGTCATTAATAGATATGGTTCTATACGCTGAACCTTTCACTATCGGAATACACGACCCATACTCATAGCTGGCTTCATCTAGACACTGAAGAAGCATTGAATCAAATCTGAAATAACGCTTATTTGTTCCTTGGTTCTGAATGTCTGATACTGAATAGCAGTCAGATAACTTTAGCTCAGTTTTATATCCGTCATACAATGGTAGTCGTTCGTCAGTGACAACATATTCGTCGCCGCTATTGGTAGGATGATTCACATCAATTAGATTAACCAGCGGAAACGGTGTTATGCTTGTCCAAATCCCTGCCTGATTTTTAACGTAAACATCCAGATAGGATTCGCGGATTGCAACAAAATCAAATCCCGCAAACACAGCCAGACTGGCGGCATACTCCATGGTAACGTTCATATTGGAAAGGTCGATCTGTATAGCCCTGCAGATAGACAAATCGTAAACAAAACCAGTAGTCATATTTAATTTATTTAATCCCAAAAAACATCAATAATGTTTTGGTTGAAGTGGAATTGCCATTGAAATATCAGTTGCCAAATTATTCAAATTGTAGGTAAGATAAAACACATACCTTCCGTTGTTTTGGTATTTTGTCAGAATTTCGCTCGTTGTAAATGCTGACCGTTTTGTCCTGATACCCCGTTGCATTTTCTGATAGTTCCCTGTTAATTAATCAACTATAGTGTTTATATGTAATTTTAACCAAATACACTTCAGATATAAGTTAACAGTATAGAAATCAGTATTCTTATTTTGTCATTGTTCCCATAGCTATGGAAATTTGACTATACAAAATATTCCCAAGTAATGAAGTTACATATGGCACTTTAGCATATCTATTGCCAATGAAGCAGGTAAAGTGATTCATATATCTGATGATGCTCACCTTATTACGTCTAAATAAGTACAACAATACATACCGGTTTGCCGTTTCCTCCTCGAGTTACCTGTAATACCAGTATTACAAAGTCAATTTACCTATTTCAATCTTACTTCTGGAATCTCCATTTTAGGTCAAGCAGAATGGAAAATTACTGTTTCATTTAAAAATATATATTTTAAAGATAGATGTACAACTAATTTTAACCTAATGCTAAAATTTTACGATATCAAGTCTTAATTCGATTGATAAAATGTAGTCTTCACTGTACCTGCGCAAGACCACTCCTCAGGTATGCAGACACCGGCACAGTATTTTAAAGAATTGAAACATGGGTCTTTAGAAGGAAAGAATAATCAAAATATTAGAACATGTAGAAATTAACAGAAAAAATCAACACATGGAAACATATTGACTGCGGCATCAACATCAACAGAAACGGTACCGAAACCTTAATTACAGGACATGTTGCACTTATAACGATAATTTAACGGAATTATTTTCTAAGTCATGTGTTAAGAATAAAACAAGATATTTACTTATGACGTCGGTTTCTATAAGATATCGGTTGAACAAAGAAAGTCTAGAGGCTAGTCTCGGTGTCATGATCCTGCTGTTTGGCCATCGCAAAGGATCAGAAGAATAACTATATGAGGTATCCTGAACACATCGTCTTGTTTCAGACCCACACGTTTGTCCACTAGAGCCTTCCGATTGGAACTCAAAATCATTATATGGATACTGGAGTAGTCTAAAACATGAAATATGTATAATTTTTAAAGAGGAATATTTTATTTTCACACTAGCAACCTCAGGACCCAAGACGACAAACTGTTTACAAGGTGATAAGCAATATAAGAACATCTTATTGAAAAACACCATTAACAATTTCATAATATTACATAGAATGTTATTCTCTGGAATGTTTAAATTTTAGTTGGCTCATCAATAACTTTACCAAAAAGGAAAAGGATGTATTTTCCATGAAAAAGGATCCCGGTTTACTATTTAAACTTTTTTGCAAGGCATATAGGTTTTGCAATTTGATTCTATCCTCTTTAAAACAAATCATAGAAACCCGCGAATTAGATATCTTTACAGTGTCCTTTTGCATTTCGATGTTAACAGTTATGGTTATGAATGGATACACTTCCCATACATGCGAGGTGAGTGCATATGCTAAAAGCATGTGTTTGTGGGAGGCTGCGATATTCCTTATTTAGTATCCTTGTAACAGTGACACAATGTCCGGTTTCATTCATACAACGGATAACTGGTTGTTAAACTACGGCATAGTGAATGAATCGAATGTAGCATTACTTGCAGAAAAATCACCTTTGCATTTGTATCATATTATCTCTGGAGTAAATTTCGTCGATATCACCACATACGTCTTCAACTGTTTTCTGTGAAGGATACTCTGTAGTTCCGGACTGAAATAAATCTAACTCTTCTATTTTAGAAGATATCCTTGAAAAATCAATAGTCAGATCTAAAATGGAAATAAGCGACATAAAGTTAGAATTGCACTGCAATAAGGTTAGTACAGAATTCTTTAACGTTTTTCTTATTTTCATAAAAAATTATTAATTCATGTCCAAGATTTTCCCTATCAATCTCTCTACTTTCAGTTTTAAAGAGTAAAGTTATATTGGTACAAAATGAACAAAAGGCCATTTTCTCATTTTGGTCCTCTCTGGAAAGGTGCTTGAGGTTTATCTTTGGGATATGATTATTAATTTTGATGGGTGCGTGAGGGCCAGTAATCGATTATATCCCACATGTTATACAGATCATTGAAAATAACAATTAATTAACATAAACCTGCTAATATGCCATGAAATAAGTCGATGCATGGCCAGATGGAATCTTTGCAATTAGAATCAAAACCAGATCCAGTCGATCTGCGTGACCTTAGTGATCGTTTACGCCGGGAATGGTCGGTTTGTTCTCCAACACACACTTCTTTATACCCATCTGTTTGGCTCTTAAGCATTCGTAAACCTGCACATTGGACCAGCTGATAGAATCTTTGATTAACCCCTTCATTCTGGGATCGAACCTGGTCAGACTCCTCACTGACTGCTATGGTGGCTGCTCGGCCCTCGTAGTAAAGGGACGTGTTACCGTGTTGCCTGTCTGGATATTGTTGTGTAGGTTCATCAAAGCCCTCGTCTATTATTAGTTTTCCTTCATGTAAGAAATAAGCAATTGCTTGTATATATTCATCAAACTATTCCTTATTATTGTGACCGGTGATATGTTTTTTGTTTAATCATGCTTAATACACATGACCTATGAAATGTATCATCCCGACAATGATATTAAATGATTCATCACCGCGTAGAAAGTATCAAATGAAATCATTTGATTGAAATACTGTTATTCTACAGTGTTTGGCTTGTCCTTAATTCAAACCTTTAATCGATATAACAAAGACTTAATTTTCGCTAACACTCCCGCAAAATTACAACGAAGACACCACCTGATGTTCCAGATGTTTCATCCATGTAGTCTAAATAATATTGAACACAACTAATACCATATCGAACAAGGGAAAACAAATTTCCCCACCGAGATCATGAAGGTAAAAATAAATATTTCAAATATTCTTGATCAATTTATATATCGCTCCAAATATTCGTGTATGGTCTCCCGTCAACTAACTCATCATGTTCGGAATAATCTTCTTTATATCAATTCGACTATGACATATTAAAACCACCTTGAGGAAGTATGAGTATTGTATAATAACTTACGTAGTGGCCATTCTGCTATCACTAGTTTTGCAAGCTTAGTCAGAGCAAAGTGCATATCTCTTGATACCAATCTGTCAGCACATATACTGGTGACATCACTGTTACTGCAGTCAGAACATGTCGTGAATTCATTGCCACACCAAGTAGATTGGGCCGACTCGTCCGATGGAAATATGATAATGTTCCCAAACAGCTCGTCAAGTCTGGGATAAAGCAATATTCGTGTGATCGAGTTGAAAAAGAAGCGAGTGCGATATAAAAGCATAAATGTATGAATGTAAGTGTGCAGCAGCAGAGTCACAGGATGATGTATCTAGTTTAAGAATCGTGGAAGATATTTAGATACAGGAAAAAACATAATATGCTTACACTTTCCATACATTCAAATTAACTCAAGAATGAATGTTTTTAGAAAAGCACAACGTGATTTAGTTTAAAACCTGTCTTAATATGCATGAAAATATATCGTTAGCGTTATTTCTTTGGCGATCAACTTCGTACGTGAAATTGACGGAAAATACATACACATACAACAATCACTTAAGATATATGAAACTGTAATTATCAAATTATCTGCTTTAATATACGCCAAACTCTTCATGCTTACAAACATATACAGAGTAACGAATATTAGTATTTTTTTAACCATATGATGTTATATGAATGTGTTTAATTTAGGAAAAAGATACAAAATGAGTCAGGTCACATATTATTTCATGAATAAAGTTTAAATCCACCACGATTATATTCAGACATTTTTAAATACCTACACATTCAGGGCGTCCGCTTTATCGTTGATAGGCGAGTTTGGCTCCCCGCAGGCATCCTCTAAACTTTCGTATACTTCCGGAGTTTTTGATCCAGAGCAGTAGGCTTTACTTGTATTCAAAACATTCATTGTGGAAAGGGATCGATTTCCTAGATGGTGAGTCATATCGATATCTCCACAACTATATATTAAGGCAATGTAAATTATTATCATCATAATTAAGTAATGCTTCACCATGGTAAATAAATAAATATATAATGATTCTCTATTTCATTCATACGTACTATTTAACAATATACTGAAATTGATTTTGTTATTTTTTCCATCTCACTTCGAATATTAATTAACTTTTGAAATAAAGATGCAGTAAGTTTCATGTTTTCATTTCCGGAAATATATCTTAACATACCACAGTGGAAAGTTGAATGCGGTAAGGTCTGCAGTCATATTCTCTAAGTCTATCTTCCCTATTGATTCTGCCATCAGAGACGAATACATCGCTTCCTCGTCAACATTGGAATTTACCTTCAGCTGCGTTGTTGTACTTAACATACAAAATACATTTATTCGTACGAAGCACGGATTTGACTAATTACATACGTTCAAGTATCAGAAAACTATGTATGTGGGTTTGAAATATCAAAAGATATGCAGTAGCACAATGTCCTTTACCTAAATATCGCTGGGGACTCAAAACTCCAAAACACGTCCTTTTCTGACCATGACATTGCTGGAATCAATCTAAGCTAAAACGAAAATGTGACAATGAATGGTTACACATACATAAAAACAGGTATATTGGTAAATACTAATTATGTCTGTGAACTGATTTGCTAAGAAAATTGAAATGTAAGATAGGATGTAAAAGCGATGTTAATACTGGACGATTTCTATGTTGACTGACCACTGAGCTCTTACCTTGTTTGTTACTCTAGCTGTAACGTTTACGATGTTGTCAGTGTCCAGGATGTTTGTACCGCCTTCAGTGTACCTCCAATCCGTCATTGTAGAGTTCACACGTATGTTGCCATCAGACCCCATAGAACGCACTATAATGATATATGACCATAACAGAATTACATCAGTAATCTGGTCAGTTTCTTAACCTTCCTTAACGAAACCTAATGTTAAACAGCTATGACGTACACTGTTCTAATCTAAAGGGTCTCTATTATCATGGCAATAAACAAATAGCTGTAAAATGCGCTAGAGATTTTTGTTTACATCAATTTTGGACAAGTGGTAGACAGGGACATTGTGCTTGTCGTCCCAGAACAAGTATTTCCTTTATATACTCACAGCAACAGCTACGACAACATATCGATAGCACAGCCTATTTCTATCAGGTACCGCGAAAATAGAGAACTACGATATACAATGAAATTAAATTGTAAAAACATTGATGGCAACATTTTCTAGTTTGACCACAATTGCGCTAATAGGTCTGCGAAATACGACGTCTTCAATTTATACAATTGTTTAACAATAGAACTGTAGAACGTACAATATAAATAAAGACCCCTAAACCTACCCCCCCCCCCAACCCACAATCCCCAAGAATAATCGGAAATTATCACACACAAAATGTAATGACTTCTTGACGTGCACAAACGATAGTATTTGACTTACAAATTTCGAACCGTCCACTTCCGTGAATATCCAATCTAGCGTTCATGGCTCCAGTGGCGATCATATCGATGGCTACTGACGTTGTTAGTTGGGATCGTATTGTGAGATTCAGAGGGGGTAAATCAGGAAGTACGGCTACAGGAATGGTAACGAGATCAAACACACCAGTATCAAGTACGTCAGCACTGTGGTAACTAGACACTGCTTTAGTCGTCATCGCCGATATATTCAGTTGATTTTGTATTATCCCGGATATCTGATATTCGTAAAATATTACAATAAAACGTTTTTAAATCGCATTTAATTGAAGAAAATGACTACAACCATAGTTTGTTTAACATTTGACAAATATTAGACTTTTTTAAAATTTCAAAAGAATCAATTTCAAAACATGTATTTATTATACAGTTTAAACAGTGTAAAACAATTTAATCATGCGTCCGTTTGATTATTCGATGCACTCACACATAATCATTCTTGCATGAAAATATGTTTAGGATCAATCGCAGCGACATATAACAAAACTTACCTCTGATTCAAACACTTCCAGTTCAGCCTTTTTGTCCGGAGTACGTTTTAGCTTAATTTGTCTACAATAAATGTGTATGGAAACAATTTGATTAAAACAATCAAATAAGTCGTACATATAGTAAACAAATATGTGAGATATTGACGCATACATATGTAAAACACTTCACAGATTTATGACATTATATCGACTTTAGATATTATGTCGTAAGCTCCTCAAATGCACTTTGAGCTATGAAAGATAAACTTACAGCCTATATGATGTAGAAATATCGCCAGAACATGTTTCACAGACAACACGGAACACCACATCATCCGTTTCTGTGGTAGGCAGACTGATGTCACTAAATACATCTGGAGTTGTTTGTGTTGATAACTTCTGGATACCAAATATTTTGTTTTCAGGGTTAAAGCTAATCGTTTCCGTCATATTCATGTTAAAGTTTACAGCATCAACAATGGCCGATGGTAGTCCCCTCTTCACACGTGTGTGGGGTCCAAAGTAACGAAGATCAACATCTAAGGCCTCAAATATGTTCACAAACCTAAAAATAAAGCATACCTCAAAAAGACTGAGGACCATTTTATAGATATGAAAATGTTCAATTCTAATACATATGTTAAAATGCTTTTAAGTTAAAGTTTCTTAATATTCATCTTACTTGTAACATATGTTTTTTGTATTACGTAAAATGACCGCACAAAGCAAAAATCTATTATTATTCATAATGCAAAATATGAAATATCTCATTACTTTTAAGCTCGTTTTATTCTTAATTAGTTAATGGTTTGCAGGAATTTGATATGACAGTGAAATATTTTTAAAACAAAAAAAAAGGTTATATCACATGGTAGGTGAGCTGTTTTATCTTACTCCGTTGGCTCCGTCAACAGTTCAACACGATCATCCCGTTTCGACATAATTTCTATCACTTGTCGTAATTCGTTTTTTTTTTTTTTTTCGTCTATGAAGCATTGGCGAGCAGCTTCCCCGATGACAATGTCCCCTATGGCCCAAGCTACAATCGTCTTAGGGTCAAACGTTACAACAATCAAGCGTTTTTCCTTACATCTTGTGCCCTATAACATAGATATAGTTATCAAATATAAAATTATAGCAGGGCATGTTAAATATCAAAGATAGTTGCGACATTACAATAAACGTTATGTATTTATCACAGTATATTATTGTTACGTTTGCCAATAACTGAAATTAATCCAACCGAAATTTAGTACAAAAGCTTCAATGAACGACAATGTAACAGTAACAAAAAAGGAAACTACTAACATATCAAAATAATCATAATCCAAACTAAACATGCATTAAGTAAGGCAAAATATGAACAAAAGAAAGATTTACATGGGAAATCTTCATTAACCTGCCACAGGGGGGCAAAACACACAAAAATCAAGGAGAAATCAGGATATTTTAGATCATACGTAAATATGAAATGAAACTAAATCACTTGAACTGTAGTAAGTGTTCCAAGCAACAAACAACTAGTATGATGTTTTGTGAACAAATACCGTCTAAAATTGTGTCCAGTCCCCGTCGAGATTAAACATAGCTCTAGTAAGATAGGGGTCATACTCGGAAATTTGACATTGTATCTCGTATTATATTTTAATCGCAGATAAAGGAATTGAAGAAAGATTACTACATTGAGCTAAAGTTAACTCGTCATATAATTTTGTATAATCTCCACAACATCATATTTGGTTTGGGCTAATAAATAGTTTGGGGGCAAAACTTTTCTTTTTCTGTGAATTTACTGATTTTACTAATATTAAAGTTTAAATTAACGTATTATTCTCAAACGTCACATGATTTTAATCAAATATCGTAGCATTGATAATGTGTTGATGGTGACAAGAATCATTATTGACCTGCCCTCTGGGACCTGATGGGGAGACTATTCTGGATAGGTACACTCTATGTTGTTAAAGACGAATGGTCGGTAGAATACTGTAACATCCATGAACAATAGACTATATTTCGTAGTGTTTTTATGGTAGTATTATGACATCGACTGTTGCAATAATCATTAGTATTTAGGAATCGTACAAATCATGTTAAAACTATCTAGCTAATAAGCAACATGCATAATGTAAATGGTTCAATTTTGTCGTAGGCTCATAATTAAACCTGATAATAATACAAAACCGTGCTGTATCCATACAGATCCACTGTTATTGGATAATACATGTTTGAAACATTTCCTAGTAAATTCGTGATTTTCAAGCATACGCAAACAAACTAGGTTGTATTATCAATAGGTTAGTGGGGCTGCGGACCTAAATCGATGTAATCTAGATGCAATAACGTACAAGTATCTAGTTTGATGCATTTGTGATGCTAGTAATCAATTTTTTTCACAGCAGAACATATTATTTTTCATCTATATCGCGATTATTTTCAGGTATTTTCTTAAAATCATTTGTTTTCGGCACCGATATATATATATATATATTATAAATGTCTGGTAACATTTCATCGGATGAAAAAGAGGAACTGAAAATGATTGATATTAATTCCTTTACAAGATGTAGAGAGCTTGATTTCCTTTGCTAAAAGTATATTTACAAGGAACAACTAAATGAGCTGTCATATATATATATATATATATATAAAGAATAACAAATTGGCAATAATCATGTTTACATCAACACAATGTCTTTTGTGTATCAAGGTGTTTCTACAGACGAGAAATAAACACTTTGAATACAGTAACCAGTAAACGGGGTGACTTGCTTAAGATTGTACAAAAGAAACGCAAATGAATAATACATTATAATGCAATCAGAATTCGAGCCAAAGAATGTTTGAGACAGCTAAATACTATGTTAATGCCTAAATCGAATACATATACATGAAACTAACCTTTAATAAAGATATAACATGTAACACACACGATTCGTATAAAAATTACCCACAAATATCCGCACACAAACCTTTATTTTAGACTGGTCATCGAGGTTGATGACATGTCTTGTATGTCCTGAACTAGTGAGGTGATAAACATGTTCGTCATTGCCGGTAACAAATCTTGTCTCGTGATGAAAATTGTGTGAGTTGACACTGTCTAATAAAGCTGTGACAACAAATAAAACACACAGAACACACACACCCGCCATGTTTAGACTGTCCCTGTAACGGATTGTTTACCGACCGGGAAGTAGAAACACTATGTAAGTATTACAGTGTTCTAGCTAGTTAAATTTACTCGCATACCTGTCACTAACCTGTGTCGTTAGAAATGGACGGTTTTTCCACTCAGCTAAAGTGGACTTGTATTTTTCTACTATATGGATCCCTTGCAGGTAAGTATGAAATCGAGTTTGATTTCAACTGTTGAAATGTATTATTTCCCACAATCTCTACATACCGTATACAATATCTTTAACTTTAATGTGTATCAAAGTGTTCCAGTTGTAAATGATACAATAGGTGGATTAAATAAGCTGTCATACATAATGGAGCCTTACTAACGGGAATGGACATTTTTATAGTAATAGTAAACAATGAATTGAGATTGGACAAGATTAAATAAAATGATGACGCCTGTGTCAGGCTTCTTGATGTTTCGTGATTGTGATTTAGCACTGACTGTCGAGCAGTTAACCATTACTATCAGTTCCTCCTGTAGCGGACACAATCAAGCAAGCAAACAAAATAATAATAATGAAACGATTGCAAATTTAATTAAAACACTTTTTTACTAAAAAAAAAACATTCAATTTTTGAGCACAAGAGCACGAGTGTAGTTCTGAGATGTATCATGTAATAGATAGCAGCATATCAAAGTTAAAACGACATCCATGGTAAATGCACCAGAATAATGTGTAGATGAATTCCCCAAAACTGATCCAAATGCATCAGCGAGTTAAAAAAAACACTAGTGTATACATTGTTTTTTATCGTTGCCAATAAATCATCAAAAAGGCCAGACTCCGAAAGAGGATACATTGTTAGACGATACTCAATTAATTATGAAATACAACAATAAATAATTTATAAATCTTGTAATGTATATGGTGCTACATTTTTTACAGTCAATACCGGCTTTAAAGGCCAGCTAGTGGCACAAAATTGCGACCTTCACAGGTTCGTTTACTGTAAATTGTATAACATATGGAACCAAAGATAGATTTCTTCATGAGCAGGTAATTGATGTATAGAGGTCATTATACATGTTTATGACGATACACATGTGTCAATTTAATCCAACATCAAATGTAAATTACATTTTCTACAATATTCTTCTCATATCCTAAAGGTGACTCAAATGTTGCTGTCAAACCTTGTAATGGTGTATCAGGAACATGTCAGAATGAAAATACTCAATGCAAAGGATCGTATCTGCAGCAATTTGACGACAAATGTCCAGATAATGAACGATTCTGTACTAACATACATCAAAGTAAGTAATTATATCGCATTGTTCAAGAAAAATAAGAAGTTCTTTATTTTTGTTGTCATTATCCTCGCTTTCATACATTTTCGCACTTTCAACTGTGCTTAAGACTGACATATATTATCGGATGTCGTTGATATAGAAAGAGATGCCTTCATGAAGCAGACGAATGATAGATAGTTCGAATCCATATAAACTAATGGATAACTGGAAGCGTCGACTGTGCCAACTGAAATCCCATTTAGGTCTTTGCTGACCGAATAAAACGCTATACATTGTTTAACAATAAGTAAATGCCATTCAACCTTAAATTGATGGTATTTTATGGTAATATCTCAATTCATTGTTTCATTTTTCCAGTACAAAGCACCAAAGAATGTGACACTAAGGGGTTGCCAATCGTAAAACGAGATTCTTGGGGAGCCAGAACCTCATTGAAGACCTTAAATGATTTGGATTCCGATCTGTCCTTCTTCGTTATCCATCATGCGGATGGATATAGCTGCTCAGATCAAAAGACCTGTCTGCAACGCATGAAAGAGGTTCAGAAGGATCATCAGTCAAAAAGAAAAGGTTAATTAATCTGCTTCTCTTGCACATTATTTGATATGACATGCGATCAAATCAGCACAATGGATGTGGTTATTACGTATTAATTGTACACGGGACATACAAGTATATAGCATATTTAATTACAAATCTCGAATCAGATAGAGTAGAGCCAAGTAATGAGTTAACCTATAACCTAAAGCTATTTCGTCTTATTTAATATATTGTTTAATACAGCTGTGGAATCGCACAACGGAATGTTGCACTATGTGCAATGTGTATATAGTGTCTGCACGATAGGAACCTAGAAAAATGTGCCATAGTACATCTGTAAAAACGTTATGGGGTTCTATCGCATGGATGTGTTATGCTATCGCGTATCGTAAAAAAATAGAAAAAGTGTGTGATATGGTTTACTTATGTTTACTTAAGTGCCACACGTGACCAATATACACACATACACACACACACACACACACACACACATATATATATATAATTTGCGTTGAAACATTAAATGGACGTAAATGGACGCCTCTTCTTGTCTTGGCGATGAATCATTTAAAATCTTATTCCGTCAGAAAGGAAATAATTTTTACACTGCTTCTGTATTACTCTAATTTTCCTATCATTTGAAATTTGTTATTGGTATACGATACTTTGTGTTTTACAACAATTTAATCAATAAGAATAATGAAATATATGTACTGAAAACACAATCAAGTATTTATTACTGAGAAATCTCATATTAAGTAGGAATTGCATCGTACCAATGACCCTGTCATTTATAAGAAACGTAAGAGAAGGGTAAGAGCTATTTTGGTGTACCTATATCTTTTTCAGGTTTTGATGACATTGGCTACCAGTATGTGATAGGAGGAGATGGGACGGTGTTTGAAGGCCGGGGTTGGAAGTACCAAGGCGCACACTCACCAGGTTACAATACAAAAAGCATCGGTGTCTGCCTTCTCGGTAACTTCACGGCAACTCTGCCTTCTAATGACGCAGCTACATCACTAAAGAATCTCCACGTATGTCTGCAAAGCATTAACGTGCTTTCTCCAAATAACAGCGTTTACGGCCATAGAGATATCAGGCAAACTGAATGTCCTGGAACCGAGTTCTACAAGACATTAAAGACCCAGTTCGCACCGTTTTGGCACAGTATCGAACCGGAAATGTGGAAAGGTAAACTTTTATCTTTTTTCTAAAAGATGTTTAATTTTATATGAATGGAGGTTCGTGTATATTCTAGTTTGTCCCCAAAATATGGGTAGTATTCTACAAAGTGTATCTTAAGCCAGCGACTGTTAAATTGTCTAAATAGATTCATGGGCATGTTGGATCTGTAACTACTCCTTGATAAATCCGGAGAAACATAATGGAAACCTATATTGAATTGGAATGTTTTGAAATTAACTTGAAACTCTTGATTATCTACATTTTCCTTAATTCCATTTTACAAATATATCAAGTCTGCCTGTTGTGTAGGATAATTTCTGAAATCATGAGTTTGCTTAAGCGGCACTTTTTAATGGTGGGTAACTGGAAACCAAATATAGCACGAGGAAAACTATTTTAAAATAATGATATGATAAATAACACTGATGTTTTGTATTTAGTGGTCATGAAGTTGTAGTTTCTCTTTACTACACTGACACCTTCATCAGAGAAATAATAATGATGCTGAGGTATACATTGTTTGAGTTGTTAAAAAATCCACGTGTCTTTTCAGCTGAAGTATTTTGTTTGTGACGAGATGGCGATACTTTTAGAGTAAAAACAGGTCAAACTGATTATTTCAGTACATATATTAAGTGTTTACCATGTACCATCCCATTAAAGTCGATTTAAGCATTCTTGTCCTGTGGTTTTTTTTATTGTAATGTACACTGTATTATCTCACTACAAATAAGTGTACACTTTACCCTAGTCAATTCTGTGATGAAGGTGATGTGGTAGTCATTGTAAAGTCACGCGTCATTTTATAAGCAGCTGTGAAATAAAAAAAAATCTACTTGGTGTTTTATATTATTTTTCAGGCTAGAGTAAAACTGGAATTTGCAGAAACACTTCTGAATAGTGTAATGGAACCTTCATGATGAAACTGTGCCCAGGCTTAAAAGCTATCAAATATTTTATGCCTAACAAGAAATAGATATAAGATTCGAAGGGAATGACTTTTATTTTCTGCAATATGAAAAACAGGCGAACAAAGCGTTCTCTTTTATTGATGCAAATTTTCGTATAAGAAATGATTATACAATACATATTTCAACAACTTCATTTGGAAACGACTTCTGGTATGTTTTCATATTAGTGCTTAATGTAAAGTGCCTTTAATCGAGATTCCCTTTAATCGAGATTTCATTATTAAACGTGTAACTTCTAATTTGATGTCCCTTATCTATTTATCTATAGCTCCATGTGATGGCTCTCGAACCTAATTTTTTTTAAGAAATCATTTAAGTTTAAATATAATAGTATAAGACATTATCTAAATTATCATAATGAAATTAAACTAATTTATTACTATATGACCTCTATCATTTCAAATTCATAGTTTAACTTGAACCTCTGTCAATCTTGAAATTCGGAATTTGAAATCCTGTATTTTGAAACATAGCAGGCGACAGAAGAAAATCAAAATTGATCGAAAGAACTAGATGGTGCACTAGCCACATAATTCAGTATTTTTTGTAATGTTCATATGTCTGATAATTTCAAAAAAACACCAAATACCTGTGTATATTTCAAATCATGCCACTATTTGAATGAATCGAAAGGTGGCATGCAGGTTATGACAAGTTTCGGGGAGTCCATCAGTAGAGTACCATCTGCAATTTCGAAGATTGCACAATAGGCACACAAGTATGAACAGCACCTTTCGACAAAAAATCATAATTAGTAAATCTAAATAATGAATAATACTGCATCACACAAGCGTTTCGTGCTTCGATGCTGAGGTCCTCTTATATTATAAAACCTTGAAGGGGACAATGGGATGCAGTGATCCAAAGCAATGTCAAGATCTATATGGAGAGGTGCACTACCGGCAGTATTCGTGCGAATTATAACGTGGCGTGTAGGTAAGCCTAGGGGATAAATAAATACACATACATTATCTACCACATGCAATTTCGTAGATTCGATAAAAGACACGCAAATGAATAACACCTTTCAATAAAGAGGACCTCCCGATCATAGTATCGTACAAATTTGATGATCGTCGTCTCCAAAATTTGATTTATCATTTGGAAAGAAAACTACAAAAAAGATTATAATGGTATCACCGCCATGTTTAGCTCCCAAATTCTGGAACACGAAGACATTTGTCCACTACACATTAAGTCATTTCTTCGGGGTAGGCGGAGTCAAATAAAAGTTGTTGGAACTTTCTGTGCCTCATAAATGGCTTATGAAAATAAAATAAAGCTTGGCTTACATTAACAATATCTTTACGGCTAAACTGGATCACTTGTTCACTCAATATTGGGGGAAAATTTTATTTCTGTCACAATTATTCGATGCACACGAACAGTCAATTATTCAGCCAGGATACAGATTTTCAGGAAGACAAATAAAACAATCTTAAAACCTTTTTGTGAAATTACAGCCTAACCCCATGTCTGAATTCCATGACATCACATGTCTAAACATACTTTGTCATCTATTCGCAGGTAACACATGATGGAAAATTCAATAACAAGAAAATACAGGATGACTTCACTGAAACCAAATATCGGGCTTACAAAAAAACAACAAACATGCTTTTAAGATAATCTTAATTCAAGCTCAAATACGGTGTAACTATGACAAACTATGAAGAATGAAAAATCACACCGATACCAATGAAAAAAAATACAAGAATAATAAGACCAATATCTTATGCTTCATCTACGAAACCCATTATGTAAATCAGTGCAATGCAATAATAATCTTATCACCACGTCCAAAAACGTGTGTTTTAATTGTTTGTCTCTTGTTACACGAGTTGAATGCACGGGACGTAATACGTTGTGACTTTGCCGGTGTGCTAACGTGAATCTCGTCTTCCATTCAGCAGTCAACGGGTATGAATGTACATGTAATTTTCACTACGGTCTCTAATCTTTAATATTTAACCGAGAAACTGACTGAGAGTAAGCTAATAATTCTAAATTATTATTTTGAACCACCTTCGCTTTTGTTATCGTTTCCCGTTGGGCTATATGTACCTGTAGTTATGTAGCTTGTCTGTCATCTATAAATTCTTGCTTTCTATACATTGTATGTAGGGTATAGAATGAAGAACGTGTGAAAACGACCCTGGTGTCTGAATGTTTCTATAGGTCTTTATCGTCTCATCACGATCCAGATTGAGAACAAATGATATAAAAAGTTTGGAAAAGTGCCAAAACATTGCAAGACTGAAATATTTCTGTACCTTTAAAAATTCTTTTTAAGTCTCATACCAAAGACTCTTTTGTATGATGCAGGTGCTTAAACCAGTATGTAATTATTTTATTTAATGCTACCATTATGTTATTATTTACATTACTGCTACCCTCATATTCCTGTCCATGAGAATCGTTGGAATAGGTCATGGCCTACATCTAATTGCAAAGTACCAAACAGTGTAATGCTTAATAACATTTTGAAACTTAAACGTCGATTGACAAATAGTTGGCAACTGTTCAAAGACGTTATTGAAACATGTATAGTGCTGGCGCCAAAAGACCTTTAGTTTTTTGAAAGACATTTTATCACGCGGCTAATGAATAGACTTCAGGTTATGAACTCTACAGGTTGTCAATACATTGTCTAAGTTATATAGACATCTTCAAAATGTAAATCAACAACAGAGAAAAATTCTAATTGCTATTTCAGTCCATTTGTTAACTGTAGGACCTTCGCGATCAGCACCAGATTTATCATTACTGTAAAGTATCGACTATAAGTCCTTACATACAGTTCCTTATAGATGTAGTATCGAACTATATAAAAACAGGAGTCTCTGTGTAAGTCTTTCCCTTGTTCATATTTTGCCCTATTTTGATTATTGAATTTGAGTTTGAATTAGGATTATGGTGACATCTTTGTATGTTGTTGCTTTTTTGTAAACGCCATAAAATCTCGAGCAAACATACTTCGCAAACACTTAACCTTTTCCCATTTATTATTGGTTTGAATTTGTTTCTGGTAGTGACATGTATCATTCATCACTTGGGCCATATTAAACAATGAAAATCGCTTTTAAACTTGAACAATGCAATAAAAATCTTATCACAACGTCCAATAATGTGTGTTTTAATTGTTTGTCTTTTGTTACACGAGTTGAATGCACGGAACGATGTCCTTCCGTAAGTAGACAAGTAAAATACACGAGGAAATAAACATTAATACAGATAAACAGCTCGAGCTTGTAGGTTTGCAAGATGACTTACATATTGTAATTAGGTATTCGATTCTTTTCTTTCTACTATGTTAATATGTCGGTATTTTTATGTTTTTTATGATTTGTCAATAAACATTTTTTATCGAAACCTTACTATAGGCAAGTCCTAAAATCGTTAACGTATTACCAAACTTAACCGTGCAAACATGTTCCCATAACCCTAGTGTAAAAAAGGAAAAATACAAAATGAAAACCAACATGACAATAATGGTCTTAGTCTGAACTTTAATTCAATGAAACTTATCAACAAAATAAAGATTTACAGGCGGCTCTTGAAAAAAAACCACATGGATAATAAAATCATGCGTTCTGGAAGAGCAAGCGCCTTCTGCTTCATTGACGACACCAGCCATGTAAATCTTGGTCTATCTAAGTAAGAAATGTAACGTTTCCAACTGAGAGTACGCTAAACAATAACAAAAATCCGACAGGTATGCTTTTGTGCGTTCCGCTTCTCCCGATCCGTAATACGCAGCGACTGTGCTGGTGTACCAACGTGAATCTCTTGCTTTATTTCCATATTTCCATTATTTGGCTTAGACTACTGTATATACAAAATGTATTCCTCCTTGCCAAAGAAAGTCCCAGGGCTAAATCTAATCTTTCCTGAAGGAGAAATAGTATCGTCAATCTTCGCCAAAGGATGCTTCTGAGCAGTCGTTTATGACTAGTAGCGTTTTGTTGAAAAAGTTGACAGACAGCGGTATGTCATAAGTTCGCTTGACTCCTCAGCCCTGGTGAGCTTATATGTCCCTATATAGTGTAACGTGACGCATAATGCATTGGTCGGGTTGGAACATGAAAAAGTATGGGAAGACAAACAAGAAAATCAGTCAAGATGTACTCAAGATGGAAAGTCGGATTCAAAACATCAATAAGTCCAAATTAGTTTTAAAATTGTGTTTATGCAAGTATTTCATAAATGAATTAGTCAAAAATTATCTACAATACGCATATCCACCAATGTATATTGTCTATGTATGTACAATGCACTTATATATGCTATCATTAACAAGAAAGTTGTAATTCGTGAAGGATCATGTAGTTTTATGCTTTCTTATCAAAATAATTGATATTTATCAAGTAAAACATTTTACTTACTGGTAGAACATTAGATTTAACGGCCAACACAGCGTGAACATAATATGTAGTTTGCTTTTTGTAAGTCATATCTAAGTATTTGATTATGTAAAATTATTGTCCGTTATTATATCCGTCGCTATTCATAATCAACAACTTAATAATACATATCTTTTTTAAATAGCTGTAAATGACACATATTTGTTTACAAGTTAACATGAGAGGGGTTTTTTTTCCTGCGCTCTAATTGTTCCGTTCATGTTTAATGTAGAACATGCAAATATGTTGTATATTTCAAAAGAAATAAACATGATGACATCTAAGAGTAATCTTTAATGTGATATGAGTATTTTATTATTTATAATTATGAGAAACAGTGAGTGCCTACAAATTATAAAAACAAAATTATAAATGTTTAATATAAAGATTATTCGTAAGTATATGTCACTTTCCGCCTTATATCATTTTCCCTCGAAAAATTGAATATGATATTAAGCTGTTTCCATTGTATACTTTGTTGTCTGAGTTAAATTCATATGATGGCCAACTAAAAAGCATTCATTTTAATCTTTATTGCTTCTTTATGTTAACAATAGATTGGCCCAAAAAGCGAGAAGCACTGGTATATTCGTTTATATCGAAAATACAAGACCTTATCTTTTCGACTTTGCAGTGCAATTCGACCGTTTTCTACGATAATCTGAACATAATTCAAATGATAGGCATTCGTAATATAATCGGTATTTATATTAAGATTACTTTAAGGTCTTTTCAGATAAGTCATTGATATGCGATATACGGATCCTATGTCATTTCCTAACTACCATGGAAATAAACATGCAACATTGACTTCCTCCAAATGTATAAATATGTGTAAACATCATCCTCATCATTTAACAACTTTGGTAAATTTAGAGTATAAGATCTATGAGGAAGAGGCGGGGTTCAGTATTTTGGGTTGTGTTATGTGTGTTAGTAGCACTCTCAATCATGTAGTGAAACCATATAAGCGCTAAGCATGCTAGAGTTATTTCCCTTTAACTTCCTCGTGTAGTAAAGGCCGGGTCATGTTTTTTATACTTCATGGTGTCAGAAGTAGGATAGAAAATGAACAGGTTAAAGCCGCCCAATGAACTGCAATTTACCTGCAATTTGTCAGAAAATTGGCGAAGGTTTAAGCAGGCGCATGATATATACGAGGTAGCTGCGAAAATTGACAAGGAAGATGGTAAGGTGCGTGCTTACAATTTTTTGCACGTAGCTGGCCCTGCAGCTCACGACGTTTACAAGACGTTCGTGTTTGAAACAGAGGGTGATGAAGTCAAATTAGACAAAATATACGAGAAGTTTCAGTCTTATGGTAACCCTAGAAAGAACATTACGGACGAACGCCACGTTTTCTTTACATGAAAGACGGTGAAAACATAGACGCCTATGTAACGGATTTGAAAACAAAGGCTAAGAACTGTCTTATTCGTTATCGTATTATTTGCGGTATACGCAATGAACATCTTCGCGAAAGACTCTTGAGAGAGTCAGAACTGACATTAGACAAATGCGTACAATTCTGTCGAGCATCTGAGGCAAGTTCACGGCAAATAAAAGAACTACAGAGGGAGACAACAAATGTACACGCAATCAAATCAAAACAACACGCCAATCAAAATAAAGACATTTGAAAAACCTAAACATGAAGACAAAAATATTAAAAAGTTCAAATGTAAGAGGTAGGGATTCAGACACCTTCCCAAAAGCTGTCCAGCGTATGGAAAATCATGTCTAAAACTGTCATGGGAAAAATAATTTTGCTAAAATGTGTAAAAAGGGTGTAAACGCTCTAGATGCAGAAACGGACGACTACAGCAACACACAATTTGTGGGAACGGTTAACAAAATGGCAATGTCCAAAAAAGAGACAGAATGGCACATTAAAGTGAAAATAAACGAACAAAAAGTGACATTCAAACTCGACACAAGAGTTGTGTTTAGACCCGAGAGATCTAAACAAAGCAGTGAAAAGGGAACATTTTCCTATGCATATTGTAGAAGAGGTAGCAGCCAAACTCGATGATGCTAAAATCTTCACCAAGCTTGATGCCGTTCAGGGATTCTTCCATATAACGCTAGCGGAGGAAAGTACATGGCTTACAACTTTCAATACACCATTTGGAAGGTACAAATTCGAGAGACTACCATTCGGCATCAATTCCGCGAGTGAGGTGTTTCAGAGAACAACAACACAAATATTTGAGAGCATTGAAGGCTGTGAAGTCAGTTGTCGACATTTTGTTCTGGGCTAAGGACGAGACCGAGATGAATGAACGGTTAGAAAAAGTGAGAGAGAGCAGACAGTGTGAATTTCAGGTTTAATAAAGACTCGTGTAACAAAAGACAAACAATTAAAACACATTATTGGACGTTGTGATAAGATCATTATTGCATAGTTCAAGTTTAAAAGCGGGAAAAGGTTAAGTGTTTGCGAAGTACGTTTGCTCGAGATTTTATGGCGTTTACAAAAAAGCAACAACATACAAAGATGTCACCATAATCCTAATTCAAACTCAAATTCAATAATCAAAATAGGGCAAAATATGAACAAGGGAAAGACTTACACAGAGACTCCTGTTTTTATATAGTTCGATACTACATCTATAAGGATCTTTATGTAAGGACTTATAGTCGATACTTCGCAGTAATGATAAACCTGGTGTTTCAATAACGTCTTTGAATAGTTGCCAAATATTTGTCAATCGACGTTTAAGTTTCAAAATGTTATTAAGCATTACACTGTTTGGTACTTTGCAATTAGATGTAGGCCATGACCTATTCCAACGATTCTCATGGACAGGAATATGAGGGTAGCAGTAATGTAAATAATAACATAATGGTAGCATTAAATAAAATAATTACATACTGGTTTCAGCACCTGCATCATACAAAAGAGTCTTTGGTATGAGACTTAAAAAGAATTTTTAAAGGTACAGAAATATTTCAGTCCTGCAATGTTTTGGCACTTTTCCAAACTTTTTATATCATTTGTTCTCAATCTGGATCGTGATGAGACGATAAAGACCTATAGAAACATTCAGACACCAGGGTCGTTTTCACACGTTCTTCATTCTATACCCTACATACAATGTATAGAAAGCAAGAATTTATAGATGACAGACAAGCTACATAACTACAGGTACATATAGCCCAACGGGAAACGATAACAAAAGCGACGGTAGTTCAAAATAATAATTTAGAATTATTAGCTTACTCTCAGTCAGTTTCTCGGCTAAATATTAAAGATTAGAGACCGTAGTGAAAATTACATGTACATTCATACCCGTTGACTGCTGAATGGAAGACGAGATTCACGTTGGCACACCGGCACAATCACAACGTATTACGTCCCGTGCATTCAATTCGTGTAACAAAAGATCAGTATGACTTTAATCAACAATATTGCTTATTAACTGAATTGCACATAGCATCCTATATCACTATCTTAGTTACCATTCGTTAAAAGGATAATCCGTGTTAGGATTTGATAGAATGCTTTATTTTTAGAAAATTGTACAAAAGCATCTACTTAAATTCTTATGAAAATCACACGACTAGATTTCCCCAAAACTCAAATTTCGCTATCTATTTGAGGAAATTCCATTTAGGTCTAGCTAAATCTGTATACAAATTATGTTCGTGCTGCCCTAATGACGTCACGTCACAACCGATTTGCGCCTGCAAAATACACTGTAAACAAAAGAAAATGGCGACTCCCACGGGGAAACGTTTACGGCAAAAGAAAGCGACTTCTATGTCAGAGAAAAAGAGTAGGAAGTCGAAATGGTCGAGATATAATCCACGCATCACAATATGGAAACAGTACGAGATATGGCTGCGGTTTGTGGAAGAGACCAGCCAGTGCAAAACGAATGTATGCGCTATATTGGTCAGGGCAGAGAGTGTTTCCACCAACTTTACCTGTCCGACGTGACCATATGAAGAATGTTTTAACGCTTGCAATAATTTTAATAGTCAAACGATCTACTAAAAACGAATGGCGCAACAAAATATCTTTGCACCTTGGTTGGAATATCCCTTTAATACCAAAGCCTTTATTTAACGAAGTATTCATTATACATGTTTGAAATCCTTGAAATGATGTTTTGAATAGCAAGCAGTATTATACTAAATATGGTCAGCATTAGAAAGCAGGAAGGCGGCAAACAATATAGTTTGGTATGACGATAAAGCATTCGAGATCTTTGTTTCATTTGTAGCATACTGAACACCTGTATATTTAGCAATCAAGACTTTTGTGAAGAAACCATGGCAGCAAGGGAAAAAGCAGTGAAAAAGTTACTCGATAATCTTGTCAGTGTGGTCGGTTCAGGGCAGTTTTCAGAATCATGTATCAGAGAAGAAGCTGAAAGATGTTTCATAACCAATTGTGGAGGATGTCTTGGGCGAGGTTAGTAATTTAACGTCATTGAAACCAGGGACAGTTGGTTCCTGAATATGTTACTTGGCGGAATTTCTAATTAATGGCATTGATTAGAGTGACCGAAAAATAGTGAAATTGATGATAACTACTGTTTCTTTTATTTGTTTGTCTAAAACAACCAAAACTATCAAACACTGCTTGCTTGAACACAAAGGTATGACGTATTAAGATTTTATTGAAATAACAGGAAGTATATGGACGGAAAAGACAAAGAGTTGCATGTCATTTATAAAGACGTTCCTGTCAGCCTTGTCCGTTCCGTTTGGAGGAAGCCTCAATGATAATGCTGTATTCTACAACATGGATCGTCCATCCAACATTTTGTCTGTTGCCTGTGACAGCGGTAACGTCTGTTTCCAGGACATGCAATTTTATTCCATATTAAGTAAGAAAATTACTTTTTTTCAATATTGTATTCGACTATTTAAAGCTGAAAACAAATAGAAATGCGCCGTATTTTGTAAAACAACGAATTCCTGTGAAAAATAAGCTATTCGTATTCATTTAACCAAGCTATATTTACCCACTACTTAAGTAGTTGATTCAGTACAGGCAATAACTACTGAGGTGTAATTAAGAAACGCTGAGCTATTTAAAATCATATTGAAGTTATATTTTCCCTCTTATGTAATCATGCGTTCATTCTTAACCTAAGAATCTTTACTCAAACTGCAGTGGAGACTTTAGAGGAGACCTACCAGCCAAACCCTGACATGGACGTAGAGGAAGCGCTTTATGGACCATCAGACAATCCACTTCCGGTTCTAGATCTTCTTGACCAAGAAAGGGCGATATCTGCCAGTGGTGTTGTTAAGATTTACCTGACATCTAAAGATGACCTTATTGCACTCTATGCAATACTAAAGGTACTTTACAGCATTTCAGGAGCTTGCTTAATTTCTTTTAATGGCTAGAATTTATACAAGCATTACAAATGATGTGGTAACCGTAACTACTATTAAAATGGAATGTTTTTCTTCATGGAAAGAAAGTTGCTAAGTGCAACACATTTCCATGCAGATCAAGTAGGCATTGGTTATACTGTTATTGTACATTATACATCTATTTCATTCTCTTCAATGATTTAACACTCTGTCATGTTTCATTTATTTATTATTCACAGTATTAAAAATATTGTAGACAAACGTTGATTATCAAAAAGTACATTGTACAAATGTAAGCAATTAATCACAATTTATAAATTTTTGGCTTGTTCTTATCTTGCAGATACTGATGACTTACATTCGTAACGTAAAGGAAGTAGAATTTAACTTAGCGGATGGAATATCCCGTAGATGGATTATTTCATCTTTGAAAAAATAAGATGCAGAGATGGTCTACATCTGTGTGTCCCTCTCGCAGCAGAATTTCCGTTGCACCTTACAGACTAGTTAACATAGCAGGAGAACAAGATAGAAGAAAAAGATTCGCAGGCAAACTTCCTATGTACGTCCTTCGAAACTTCGCAATGATGAACTGGCTTGGTTGATGCGAAATTGAAAAAAAAATGTTTCTGTAGTATGAACAATTTTAACAGTGTTATAGGACCATTTGCACCAGTATCAATATTTCTTTGAAACAATAAATTAAACTTAACACTATTATGTATTATACAAACAGGATAATATTATATATTTTTATTTATATACATTTCTTATACATTTCTCTAAAAAAAATTTAATACTTTTTATCCTAATATTGTATGTGAACATTTATAGTTGTCACACATGTACAAAATGATTTATTCATTATGAATTACATTACTCATACGAATATTTGATACGTAATCGTTAGACACTATTATTGAAGCATAATAGTTGTTTTTTAAACATGAAACGATAGGTTTGATAATTGAATCATGACTTAATTTAATAAATCGTAATATCTTCATTGTGTAGATCAATATATTCATACTTGTGGAGTTGTAATTTTATGAATACAAAAATATCTTGAACACACAGTCGACAGAAGAAATACATTTGAATATATATATATATATATATATATATATGTCTTATGATATAAATTGTAAAAGTAACGTTTTTTTTCACAGATTTAGTTTCAGACGAGATCTATTGTCTCCGTTCATACTTTTTTTTATCTTTTGCGATATGGTATCAAAATGCAGTCCGGTATAGGCTTGTAAATGTACATTTAATAGTTTAATAGGTTTCTAGTCGACAGTATGTTTCTTTAGTGATGTGATAAAATCTTCAAACAAAACAAGTTGAACACCAGGTCATTGAGAAAAACTACATTAGCCATGTATGATTGACAATTTAGTGCCGGTACAGTTGGCAGGTTGTGCGACTAAATATCGGAAGTCTTCGTCATATGCTAAAGATAACAATAAAATGTCTATTTACCGTTAACAACCCGTGATGGCTGTGTTTGACAAACAAGTGGTGTAAATAATGATATATGCTAGTCAGTCATTATAATTTTAAAGCAACATTTCAAACTTTACCGAAATGAAAAGAACCAACCACAGAGTGTTCGTTTTCTGACAGATAAATTCAATTCAAATAGCTTACTTACACGCAACAGTATCTGTCAGACAATCTTTGTGTATAAGTATGACCATTCGGCTGGAAAAAAACTTCTCTTTAGGTCGATTGGTTGAGCGTAAGACTAGTAAACAAGTGGTCCCAGGTTCTCCTGTGTTTCATAGGTATAATGACATTTCACACTTGCTCCACACTTAAACACACACAAAGACGAACCAATATAGTTTATACATTTTTAAGATGAATGCACGAAGACAAATTCAGACTAGAGTTTTAACACACAGGTATTTACTGCTTATTCTATAAATGCAGTTTTATAATTCATCAAACTTGCATGGAATTCCATACTATTATATATCGTTGAAATTTTAAACACTTCACAAGAGTATTATACATGGCAATCATGTGTATTTATTGATCAATTAAAACTCATTAAATATAACGCAATACAGCTATGATTTGTTAAATATGTAACAATCTTTTAAAAGATTATAAAAACAATAATGATTTATTCTATTGCTCTTTAATTTTGTCAGTTGCATTCATTCGTTTATTTGGGTAACATAAAGCCAAATGTAAAGAGTCATTGTTTAAGACTAACATTACGCTAAACTCCTTAAATCTCGCAGACATACAATACATTTAATGAACTGATCAAACGACTTCTAACATGCATTCTCCAGTTTTAACATAAATGATACATACTACAACGTAATATCAAAATAGAAAAATATAAAGTAAAAAAACATGATGTATACATAACGTATGGTTTAGTACAGTAATATTGCATTAGAGCGTTCAAGTGTATTTAAGTGATGCAAATAACTATTTTTTTGTGTAAAGTATTGATGTTAGGTTTTGTAGTCTTAAATGATATTAGTTAGTTTAGTTTAGTTTAGTTTATTACCAGTGCAGGATCGTTATGATCCTCTATACCGGTCTCAGTGATACAATGATAATGTTTATAATTATTGTCATTTGAAACGTCAGATCCAGGAACTACAGAATTTCTGATTTATAATTATATACCAGTTCCTGATTTGCCCAGTTTTCATCTAATCTGTTTTTGAAAGAGTTAACTGTTGGTGCCGATACAATATACTCCGGAAGATTGTTCCATATTTTGACCACAGGGAAAGCAAAAGAATGTTTCCTGATGTCAAGTTTACAGTGCTGCATGTAAAGGTTTTTGAGTGATCCCTTGTCAGCTGAATTAGAACTTTGTCGATCCACAATTTACGGAAACCAGCAGCGTTACTATCACAAACACTATTAGTAATTTTAAAGACTTCAATCATATCTCTACGAAGGTAGGAGAATTCAAATTTTAGAAAACATAGAAAAACTGTTTCCTATATTATATATTCAGATTCGAACACTTGGTATTTTTGCTTTAACTTCAATGATTCAAATTATCTGTGGACTTTCAATATTTGTTCTTATCAAAAATTCTTCTCATTTGTTCCTCAGCTGATCGGCGTTGGTGTATAAACACTTTAACGACGACTTTACTTCCTTCCTCTTTCCCTGCCCCGAGTTCCGCTTTCAATTTTGACTATTCGCCGAGCCCATAGAGGTCCGCGAACCCTGAACATGTATTTCCCTGACGAGTTTTCTGTTTTTCGTTTGGCTTCATCTCTGAGTGCCTTTTCTGCCGTTCTTTCATTCACTGTTAAGTCATTACTATTATGGATGCCGTTAAATTCGGCCTTGTCCCGTAGATTGCTAATATTGCGGAATAAGTCCCGCTTTATTTGCTCGGATTCAAACACGACTAGCATGGGCCTCTTTGATGCTTCAGCACTTTCTGTTTTTTTGTACTTTCCTAGTCTTGAGATTTGAAGGATTTTCGTTTCCTCCAATTCCAATTTGCATGCCCAGAACATTTTCCGTATTTTCTCTAAATCCATTTTCTTCCTCTCTTGACCAGATGTGCCTGTTTGATCAGGAATACCGTAAACAACAATATTTCTCTGTTTTTCCTTTCCGATATTTCGGACATAACAGTATCAAGTGTACGAGTCCTTTCCTTCTTCCCTTCCGTTGTAGGTGTAACCAGGACATTTTTCTGACCAATCTCCTCCTTCACTATCTCGCGTACTCTTTTTTCGTCACATTTGCTGACAAGACACTTCCCTATTTCTGCGACTCGTTTCCTAAATTTCTTGAATATTAGTAATACTGCATTGTTTTAAAACAAAAAGATAGGTATTGATATAATCAATATCTAATACTTCAAACTACACCGGTATACTAGTTCGGAAAATAGAGTGACCTGGCTAAGATACACTCGTAATTTAATTGTTTCTTTACAGAGAACCACACATAACCAGATTTTGTGTACGGAATCACATTATATATATACACAATATATAACATTAAACATTATGTCATAGCAATGAATCATTTAAAATCTCATACCATCGTAAAGCAAATTTCGTTGTCATTACTTCTGTAATACTCTCATTTTTCATTTATTTTGAAAAAATATAAATATTTCCGCTGGTAAATCTTGAGTGTTGTGTTCGTTATACGGGCGGTACGGACCTGTCACATATATACCCGTATACAGGTAAGCAGGTGCCCGATGCACCCAATACTCGCCACTTTCTGAGGTATGAAACTATATACGATAACACTAATAATACAGGTCCAGTGTTATTTCGAAAATTAAAAATGACTTTTATAATCACTGATCAATTTCAATGTTCATGTGATCGGTATTTAGTAAACAACTTCACGAATTTTCGTTTAATTTTCAATCCGTTATATAAGCACAGTTGTGCGCATGATAGTGCATCGTGCGTTGCAATAACTATACTTTTGTTAGGAAAGCGGAGACTAATACACTTATAGCTTAATTATTGACCCCTGGGTCATCCTTAGTCCCGGGAGTCTAATCTTAGAAACAGTCGAGATCATCACCATATAACCACATATTTATTTTTTTGGCATGGCAAACATATTAATGCACAAATGACTTATCTCGGTATCATCCGTAATCAACGATGTTTTTACCCTGAAGTCAGAGCGTGTAATCAGTTGGGACCCTTCCCTATAACTTTATATACCTTTGTTGGATTGGAGAGACAAACAAATACATGATTTCAGAGCTGACTCGGGTTCACACCTAGCCCCTTTTTATCCCTGAAGTAAAAGCCTTGAAATCATATGCGATCTCCAAGCCATATCTAAAGTTTATTTGTTTGAAATGGAAAAACGAATACATTAATGCCTACAGATTTGACCCATACACATTACTGACCTGTTGGAGCTTACCCCGGTTATCATAACAAGTATCCCGGCTCCGTAACTACATTTACATTCGTCTGGATCTGTAGGTTCCCAAACAATATATCATGAATGGATCTAAAAACGAATATATACTGAGAGGAAGAAGAAACGCAATTAGCAGAAAGTTAATATTGTAAATTAAATCTTTGACGTACACCCTTGAAACTTGACAAATGTGTGCATTTGAGTTAGGTCCCGATGGAATCGTATTAAAATCACTGTTGCATAACTAAACTGCTCAAGCCGCTTGTACAAAAGAATAAGAGACAAAAACACGATATCTCGAACCCAGTATAAAGGATTGGTTCAATTGAACCACAGCTTAATGCGCGGCGACGTGCCAGACGAATGCAATGGCCGTAAGACGCTTCCCAATGCAACGTTGGAGAATGGTCCTGTTCTCAGATGAGTCCAGGTTTTAGCTTTACCGGGCAGTCGGCCGACGTCGTGTCTATAGACGTCCCCACGAACGCTATGCAAATGCATGCGTGATAGAGAATGACCGCTTTGGGGGAGGATCTGTCATGGTATGGGGAGGGATTGCGCATGGTATCAATACTCCTCTGGTTGTTATTCTGGGCAATCTCACGGTCGTCCGCTTTAGAGATCAAGTCCTAGCGCCGCATGTTGTTCCTCTAGTACAGTAGCGTCAACTGACTTTTCAGCAGAACGCCCGGCCGCATGTAGCGAGGGTTTGCTGTGGTTATCACGCAGCAAACAATGCCCCCACCCAAGACTGGCCTCCATACAGCCCTGACCTCTCCACAACAGAACATGTATGGGACGAGTTGGACAGAAGGATAAGACGTAGGCAGAATCCTCCAATCAAGGTCGCTCAGTTGGCGTTGGCGCTGGATGAGGAATAGAATCTTATGCCAATGAGAAGGGTTAATACCCCGATCAATTCAATGCACAAAAAAGTTCGTGCAGTAACTGCAGCTTGCGGGGGGCATACACGATATTGATTGGTCCTTAACGCACTTCATTTTGAGTGGGATACTCTTAAATCACCGTCAAATTTGAAAGGGTTACTTAACGTTATGATGTATTTAATATGTACTGTTAGCATGGATATTTTACATATACTGTAATTAGAAAACAATTGACTGGGCAACTGTTTGTACTCGCATATAGCTACATTGTACATGGAAAATCAAACCTGCTGTAAAGGACACATCTTTGTTCAACAAACAAACACACACACACACACACACACACACACACACACACACACACACACACACACACACACACACACAAACACACAAACACACACACACACACACACACACACACACACACACACACACACACACACACACACACACACACACACACGTATTTGGTACAAAGTCAGGACCTGGATCCCAAAGGTAAACCAAGGGCACTCACATATAATGGTATTATCACAGTAATTAATGACTGCAAACAACGGGCTTGGAAGGTATACTCACCACGTAATTTTCATTTAACCTAAGTAATTTAAATGCTTCGTTATCATCATTTGAAAATGAATGAAAAGAGAGGACATTTGCGACAAAGGGAGGACAAATGTGTCTTAGATACAAAACGAGGACGCGTGTGTGTACATACGGAGGACGCGTGTGTGTACATACAGAGGACGTGTGTTTACATACAGAGGACGTGTGTTACCTCCAAAGAGAGGACGTGTGTGTACATACAGAGGCCGCGTGTTACCTACAAAGAGACGACGTGTGTGAACATACAGAGGACGTGTGTGCACATACAGAGGACGTGTGTGCACATACAGAGGACGTGTGTGAACACACAGAGGACGTCAGATACCTCCAAAGAGAGGACGTGTGTGAACATACAGAGGACGTGTGTGTACATACAGCGGACGTGTGTGAACATACAGAGGACGTCAGACACCTCCAAAGAGAGGACGTGTGTTACCTACAAAGAGACCACGTGTGTGAACATACAGAGGACGTGTGTGAATATACAGAGGACGTCAGACACCTCCAAAGAGAGGACGTGTGTAACCTCCAAAAAGAGGACGTGACTGTACATACATGTTCTATACATATATATGTATTACTTGGCTAATACGTTCATATTGACTATCCATAGAAAAAGATACATCGGTTAATATCCGTTTTCTATGCAGTCAATCGCCTTTGTTAATGTTTTCTTCTAGCAAATAGAACAGCATTTTGACCTAGTAAAAAGTTCATAATTCTTTTACTATATAGAAGAGGTCCATGGGCCTTAATAGTCACCTGAGTTCTGATGTATTTATACATATAACTGATATTTTGTTTTCATAATAAGAGAGATATCAAACAGGCTTCTAACCAGAGACCTAGTTATATAACCATGGTGATATAGGTCTCTGCTCTAACCCAGCGACCGGGGGCGGATTTTTTCTTACCTTTGCCCAGTGACTTTGACCTTTTGTCATTTTACTTCTCCTTTGATTCCAGTCAATTTTGCTTCATCATGTGAAAACAAAACATTTATCAGTGACTAGATACCACATTTGACCTTGACCTTTCCCCCAGTGACATTGACCTTTGGTAAATTGGCTCCACGTTTAGTTCTCACCAACTTTGCTCCATGTTATAATCAAATGTTTATCAGTGAAAAGATATCAAATAGTAAATTCAATCTTTCATTCGGTTTGATCCTTTGTCCCTGTTATCAGCCCCTAGGGGCAATATTGTATTAAGTAACACAAAAGGCGAGATAAATCATTGAGGTTTATTTTTTATTATTATTTCTTTCAAATCGAACACAAGCAACACAAACAGATGCAATATACAATGTAACTTGTCTAAACCGGATGTCACCAGGACCAAACTTTTTGGCCGGTTTACCCAGGTGTCCGGTTTGTAGAGGTCAACATTGCTTACATTTTCCAGTGCTGGGACCAAACATTTTGGCCGGAATACTGAGAGATCCGGATTACACAGGGGCCGGTTTAGACAAGTTACACTGTATTACCATCTGACAAAGATAAGAATAAAACATGTCAAAAATTGGGGGAAAAATGAAATTATTTCCGTAAATTGAATCCGTCTCATTATTAGAACAACAAAAACAAAAGTCATTATGATCCAACATAATTTCTATTCTAATGTGGATTCCAAAAGCATTTTTTAAACTGTCATTGAATAACAACTTTATATCTCAGCATCAAAATGTGAAACAATATTTACGTCTGACATTTCATTGAATAACAACTTTATATCTCAGCAACAAAAGGTGAAACACTACGTCTGACATTTCATTTGCCATGACAATGCATGTCTTGTGTTTAGACCCTTGTGCAATACAAAGTAATCAAATTTTACCTCAGTTTGAATTTATTTGGCAATGTAAAGTAATGCCAAAGTCATTTTTTTTTAATCAAACTATCAATGATTACTTGTTTACTCAATAGCTTAAAAAAATACATGAGGAATAAAACATGCAAATGAAATGTTCAATATAAGTGAACTTTATTCCTGCATTAAGCATCAATGAACAGAATTTAACACATTGTGTGACCTTCTGCCACTTTTAAAATAAAAAAAAGTGACGTATCTGATACAGTAATGTTATAGAGAACAAGAATAATCATTACCAGTAAGTTTGATCACAGTCAAACTTGTACACTGCAATATGTAAAGGATGACAAAGCATGAAATATACAGTTTTCTTCTAAAATTTCATTCCATTACAAATACTTTTAATGCAACTAGTGTAGAAGGTAAATATCAACAAAATGGTATTTCATCTTAACACTAAATAATGCATCTTCTAAATTTCATTTATAAATCCCCTTGACCGAATCGAGTCTGCCAAAACAACAATTATCCTTTATCAATCCATCATGCAATCACTACCTTACAATTATTATCATTAAAAAATTTCAATAAAAAGAATATTCAAAAATTCTTACAAAATCTCATTTTAATTGCAATGAATCTCATTTATATTGTCCAACATGTAACTTGAAATTGCTTTTCTTTTTATGTCTATATTGCCTACTTAGACATCATTTAATGACATTTCTTTAAACTTTGAATGCAATTGTAGACAAAGTTTTTGATGTTTTTCCAATTTCTTCTACTCAGACATTGATATTTGCGTAAACAGTTGTCACAGTCCAGTTTTCCTGGAGTTTTCCTGATATGAAGAAAATGCTCCATTTCTGATTTAACAGCACTTCTCTCTTCTTCTGTCCATGGTATTCTCTTTACAGTTCTCCTACTTCCTATTAAAGAAACAAGATAAACTATACAGGATTATTTTGTGAACTGCTCTTAAAACCCTTTTCAGTATAAATTTTTTGGTTACTTCTATCTTTAAATCCAATTACATGTATGTACCACAGACATTTATGGTCCAGATATAATATGATATACAGATACACAAGTTATATTTTACTGTGACAATCATTTATTCTATAAACTATAAACTTTATTTATTTTACAACAATTATGGAACAAGTTATACAACTTATATTAATCACTCTTGTTGGCCCAGATGTTAGCGCGCGAGGGGTCTTTGTGTGGAAGGAAACCAGAGAACCCGGAGGAAACCCACGTGGTCGGGCAGGTGACCCCATACCTTTTCACGTCCGATCGGGGAATCGAACCCCGGCCGCCTTGGTGAAAGGCAAGTGCGCTATCCACTGCACCACCCGACCACCCTATTTTATTCTATATGATGTATAAACATAAAAAAATACCTGGTTTCTGTGTCATGCAAGTGGCTTCTGTACTGTGGAGAGATTTTCTGCTATTTCTCTTTCCTGCTTTCTCATTATCTTGATCTGCATCATCTGCGGGGAAAAAATGATGGGACTTTTACATCTTTACTGATGTTTGAAGGCTTTCCTACAATACATTTACTAAAAGCTCATTCACAGGTATATTCTGCCAAAGTCACGAGATGAAGACAGGTTCTGCCAACTGGCCAAGACATAAAAGATCTACAACATGGCATTTACAGTGGACCCTCGAAAATCCAGACGCTTTCATTTCCAGCCTAAATCGTCCGGATTACGAGTTTTCCGGACTGCCGAATTTATGTACAAATAACATTAAAGAAATCTGTTCCCAAACATTTTGTCTGGATTGTGAGTTTTCCGGATTTTAGGCGTTTGGATTATCGTGGGTCCACTGTATTTCAATTCATGCATGTTATTTACCTTGATCTCTGACTTCTGTAGACTGTGTAGTTTCATCCTCAGATTCGGATTCATCAGACACTGTAACAAGGACAAATTAAATGATTTAATTGTACAAGAGTTATTCAAAATAACTATTTAACATAAGAATGAAATACCAACTGTTTCTGTAATGAAATCAAACTATTGAAACAATATTAGATATCCTGACTAACTACATTGGTCATGGCAGATGCCAAAAGATATTATCAATGTGACCTTTCATGAAAGCAGTTTGAACTTTTTGAGTACAGAACATGATATATAAAAATTCTAAAAGCATCATTACCACCGTAATAAACCTATTAAAGAACTCAATGATACACTATAATTATATGTCTTATTTATTTTTACCTTCTTGGTCAATGCTAATATCATCTAAAGACTTTCCAGAAAACTTTCCCAATGTTCCTTTGTTTGCTGCCATAAGTAATTTTCCCACTTTAGCAATTTGAATAGTATCCTCAGGGAGACGATAGAAATTTCTATGGACCTTCACATCGTGTCCAAGGAACTGAGCTAAAATGTCTAGTTCATTGTCCCTCAAGTTAACAACTTGCGAAAGTGTTGCAACATGTTTTCTTAAATTTGTAGACCTCATATTTTCTGGATTTTCTAACTTTGCTTCCGATGCTGTACTTCTCATGCAGTCAGCTCCGCGTACATAGCCTATTGCGTTGTTAGCGAACACATATGGGTTTCCCTTTTCTATTCCAGCTGCTGATCGGTATTGTATGAGAAGATCCAGTGCTTCCTCTGTTTTTTTGGGGAACAAAATTGGCACCTTTCTTCCCCGCTTTCCACGAGTTTCCACTCTTGACAAATTCTCCACAAGATGTTTTTCCAAATTGTTAAGGGTTTCCTTCACGTCTGGCATGAGGTCAGTTTTGCTTTTGAGACTGAAAACATCCAAGGACAACCTCTCCACTTCACCACTCCTTCTTCTGTTGAACAGTATGATGCTAACTAAAATAGCTTCACACAATGGCCTCCAACCTTGGGCGTTTTTTGATTCCAGAAGTTTTATGTTGGCATCAATTTGCTGGTCCAAGTACTTTTGGAACTTCACTACATCATTTGTGAGTGGAAGCAATGAAGGCTTGTTCCACTTCTTTGTTTCTAGACTTTTTAATGCTGTGGAAGAAACTTCAGTATTCCAATCCATAGAATACAGTCTCTGAAACCTTTCCACATTATCCTGTACCTTAGAATCACCCTCTACCAGAGCTTTTGATAATCTGATATTGGCACATTTGCTCAATGAAAATCCAATTTTCAAAGCTAAAGATGGGATATCCGCTTTTGTGCCACATTTAACTCCACATAATGATCTCACAGCTTTGACACAGGTCTCAAACTTGTTTGCTTGGATGCAATCTGATAATGTAACTATATCTTCATCTTCCTCTCGTGCCTTCAGTAGAAAACGAGACAGTTCCCTCATTTTTGTTCGGATGTATTGATGCATGTGGGGCAAAGCTTTATGTTTTTTGTAAAGCTTTTCCCCAAACAGAATGATTAACTCGTCATTTCTTGCACACAGTGAAATGTTATCCACACTCATGTCGGCGACGACATCCTTCTGAAAATCTGAACCAGCCTTTTCTGAAGCAGTTGATGGCAGAAGAAAAGCACTATTACTTTGGTGTCTTGTCCCTTTAACAAGTTTTTCCTCACGGAAGGTACACTTGCTGACATGCCGATATAGATCATGCTTTAGGTAAAATCCAAGGCAATGTCTACATGGCAAATAATCATCACTGCTTCTTGACTTACTTAAACTTTTCTTTGGTACAACCTCTCCTTGTCCAGATTTCAGAACTTCTATGTTATGGTTATAGTTACCGGCTTTTCTCAGCTTGTCAATCAGAGTAGCTCTTGCACTTTTTTGTTCTTTACTACGCCTGTCTAGTGAACGCAATTTTATTACATCAATTTCATCTTTATGCTGAGTTTCCAAATGTCGAGGAAGTTTTGCAAAAGGCTTGTTACAATATAGGCAGTAGTGTTTTTTATCCCAAATTTTTTTCCCGTTTTCATTCTGAGAAAACAGTTTAACTGTAACTCCATCTTTTTGGATATTTTCTTCAGTCTGATTCAAAGCCTTGGGATCCAAGATTGGGATTTCACTTGAGTCATCTGATCTGGCTGAGTTGTCAATAACTCTGTAAAAATTAACTAAAAGCTAGAAATATGTCTGGACGACATCATTAGTAACTGATGGGAATGCAAGAGATATATCTGGTTGTACTGTCATAGGTTAGAATTTTTTCATTTCAATTTCAGATACTCTGTAAGACAACCTCTACCTCTCTAGATCATTTACCAAATGATATGAAATATTGCATAAAACAATTGATTTTTACCTATAGCTAACTACATATTAAAGTATGGCATGGATTGATTGATTTCCGGTGTTAATCAACAGTTCATAGAAGTATTGTAAATAAATTGTTTCCACCTTTAAAAAATTCAAATAAAGAACTTTTAAAGTACTATACAAGTGTAGTTAAATGAAAATACTGCCAGACTAGATCCAACCAGGATATATTTTTCTTCCAATGAATATATAATACTAGAAAACATTTTGTATTAAAAACTGGCAAGTGATACAAGCAATTTTTTTTTGAAAACGGTCCATGTTATAGATGGAAAAGGACCGTTTATGTTATAACTAGAACTGTCATCATGAAGATAGCTAAAACCCCTGCAGATGCAAAGAATTTATACATGCATTGTTTTAGCCACGGAGTCTGACAAGTGATTCCAGTATATATGCCCCATACACTGTTTCAGGTGTTAAAATCAGAAAAAGAACTGCATTGCCATGTTCCTCACAGACAATACCTTTGACTCAATTTTCACAAAAATTCCAACAATATCTAAATTTGACAAATCAGAAGCCTCCCTCGAAGGCCATATTTTCACATTAGAAAATGGACTTCATCTTTGTGTTCCTGATGAAAGACAATACCTATATACCAATTTCCGTGAAAATCTGATACTATTTCATTTTCGTCCAAACAAAAGCCTAAATCATGTTTTAATAGTAATGGTACTGGAATAAGTTGCACCATTTGACCAAGTTTCAATAAAAATGACCACAGGGTTGATGAGTTATGGCTATTTCACAAAAACCTGTGTATAGTGACCTGGTTACCATGGCAACTATAATTTCACAAAATGAACTTCACCTTGGTGTTTCTCATGTCGAACAACACCTGTATACCAATTTTTCATTATCAATCAACCATAGTCCCAATCATGTTTCCATAGAAACGGTACTGGAACACCTATGAATGATATTTATAGGCATTAATAGGTTACACGATTTGCTAAGTTTCAATTATTATGATCCTATCTTTAATCCAGAGACTGTTTGATTAAATTTTGTATGTGTCTTTGTGGAAATAATAATTGAGCAAAATGTAAAGGGGCCTAACTTTCATAAAAATGGTTGGGAAGATGAAAAATAACATCAAGAAGCGCACCTTCAACTTTAACTCTAACAGCCTATTAAGTTTAAAGGATTTTGAATGAAAATTGTAGGAAGAGTTGAGTGGGCAAGGTCTGTCTGCAGACAGATGGGGGGATGGATGGACAAGCTGTTTCCAAATTAACCCCCAAACTCCGTTGCAGAGATATAAAAATACTTTCAAAGCTTATCTTGTTTTTAATCATTTACTGGGAAAAAAGTTAGTGTAATCATGCACACCATATAACTCACTTGGACTCAGTACTTGCTTCTGGTACTAAAATAATTAATAATAATATGTACAACATTTATATATGCGCAACAGGAATCTACACTACGGAAGTACACCGAGGACAAACAGAAAAATAATAAGTAAATAAATAAATGAAATAAAATAAATTACAGTAATAATGTAATACAAGAGGCCCAGAGGGAATGTATTGCTCACCTGGATCTTTATGACCAAGAGTTCTAGGCATAATTTGTCCCCCCCCCCCCCCCCTCCAATGTCAGCTTGACAATTTGTACATTTTTGAATCCCAAACTCTTGACAATGCTTCCTGCCAAATATGACCCACAGCATTTATTTAGTTTCAGAGAAGAAGATACTTAAAGTAATAATGCCAAAGTACCCCATTTAGGCCCGCCCCTCAGTCCCATGGGGGGGCAACCACTTCATTTGTACATTTTTGAATTCTCGACTCTGAGGATGCTTCATCCAGCGAAATATGATTGATAGTCATTATTTAGTTTCAGAGAAGAAGATGCTTAAAGCTATATGGCCAAATTTCCCATTTTGGGCTCTGCCCCTCAGGCCCCTGGGGGGTCAGCCACTTCATTTGTACATTTTTGAATCCCCACCAGCCAAGGATACTTCCAGCCAAATTTGACCAAATTCCACCCAGTAGTTTATAAGAAGTCAATTAAAGAAATTGTTGACGGACGCCACGGACCAGGTGAGCTAAAAATGGTGCAAGTTACATATTAAATGGTATTGTCATTGGAAGACATCTTTTGTGAAATACATCAGTATACAGTTAAATTATTTCATTTTTTTTGTTTTTTTTGCTATTTTTATAATTTAATGATTTTGAACATTAACACATGTATAAATTTCTTTTCGTAAATTTTATATTAAACAGTACTCATACAAGAATTCCACGAAAGTTGATGTGTCGCCTGCAAAGCAAGCAGAAACACATTTTCTATTTATAGTAAGAGTGACCTTGACCTTTGACCCTCGACCCTGAAAAGCAATCTCAGGCAAGCACTTTTGATAAGGAAGTATTGTGTGAAGTTTGACTTTATTTGGCACAGAGGAACTCAAGTTATCGCACAGAAAAAAAAAATCTATTTTTAACAATAGTGACCTTGACCTGTTACCATCGACCCTGAAAAGCAACCCTAGGCAAGCTCTATTGGTAAGGAAGCATTGTGTGACGTTTGAGTTTGATCGGTCCAAGATAACTCAAGTTATCACACAGAAACCATAGGGTGGATGATACCGCCAACACCGACATAGCAATACTTACCTGTCACCTGCTAAAGCAGGCGACATAAAAACTGAATGCAATAGAAATTTTTGATTTGGGAAACAAGATTGCGTCTTTTAACCTAACTAGGAGAAGCTAATGAAGAATACCATGTTATGAATACCTACTCTTCATCTGTGTCGGTATCAGATGGCTCATATAACGGATCAGCAGATTCACAATCTTGCAAAGATGGTGACGATGAACCCTCATCAGAGGAATTGTTCAAAGATGTTACAGTGTATCTGTCAGTATTTTGAAGAGTCCAAACACAAACACTGTCAAGAAGCCATTCCACTGTTACAACGTCTTTATCGTATCTTCTACCATATTCTACAAATTCAAAATTAAAGACAATTTCCACCAATAATTAAAAAAAGTTGACCGCATTACTCGCTCTGGAAGTATTAACCAATCAGTTTTTACAGCACTAGAAATATAACGAGAAAAGTGCACTTGAGAAAGAATTCAGAGGAAGATTTATCATGTATATATATGTAACAATATTAACAAAGGGACAATATCAGAATGTTTTACAACTAGCAATCATATTAGATTTTTTTTCATCTGGCTGGCTTGATCTATTTATAAAATTATGCACACATAAATGTAATCACCCGGAGTATATTTTTTACATTAATATCAGCCTTCCTAATGTGATACAGGTACAGTCAAACCTGTATATAAAGGACACTGAAGGGGAAAGACTTAAGTGTCCTCTATAGAAAGGTGTCCTTTATATAGAGGTCACTAACATTTCTAATATGCTGTGTAACTATATCTAAATATATCACTATTATATATAACATTTGAATAAACACTTTTTTTTTAAGTTTTCATTAACTTTTCAAACAGAAAAAAACCTAATAGGTTTTCATCTATTATGACCGAATAAATTGTTTTTATATGTATTCAAGTAGCTAGCTAGGGTATAATTAGTTATTAAATCAGTTTCACAATTTTGGATTCTTTGCCAATATGATAGAATGGTATAGTTTTGTTTGGGTGTCCTTTATACAGAGGCTATTTTACATAGAAAATAGTGTTTTGGGGAATTTCTAAGTGTCCTTTATGGACAGGTTTCCTTTATACAGAGTATTCTTTATATAGAGGTATATAGTAAAACTTGTTGGGGGTTCCTGAGACTGTCCTTTCATAGGAATCTGATATTTAGTGCGTAATGTACGAGAAAACCAAGAACAAATCATACCACCTATACCGTATATAGGCCTATAGAACGTATAATATACGCTATAGGTGGTATGATTTGGTGTTTTGATTTTCTCGTACAATACGCACTAAATATCAGATTCCTATGGTCCTTTATAGGCAGGAGTCCTTTATATGGAGGTGTCCTCTATTGCAGGTTTGACTGTATTTATGGTTTTCATTTTTCTTTGTGTGTGGATTTGTACTTGAAAATCTATGGTATAAATTACTTCTGCAAAGATCTAGCCTCCTATATGTCTTTATTTCAATAATTTCTTTGTACCTTTCAAAAGCTCAGTGTCATCTGCAGTCAAATCTGCTTTTTCTTTTGTAAAAAGAATTAGGTCACATTCTTTTACTGAAGACAGAATGCCTGAAGCAGACATGACCAGGGCAGGGATATCTATAAAGCAAGTAAAAGCAAATTAAGTTCATTTTAGCTGCCACATAAAATTTAATATACTATTTACTACTATTCACAATATAGAAGATTTCATCATAAATAAACTTGAAATGAGAAAAAATTGCAGTATCACAAATGTATAATAATATACCCAGGTATTGGCATTTCTACCTGTGGCTTAAGGTCAAAGTTATAGTGGCCACCTATTGGCAGTGCTTTGACCTCAATTTCAAGGCTACAGTGACCTATTGGCAGTTCACTTCACATCTGCTTTAGGTGATGCAACTACATACCAACCAAGTTTGATGAAGATATTTTTACGGTTAATAGCATAGCAATTATGGCAAAGACAAGAAATTATTTGAAGAGGAGACATAATTAGTGCTGAAATGGTTAGCCGAAACTGCCAACTGGATAACCATCTTTGACTAACTAAGCAGTAACTTGATAACCAAGATTTGTTGAGTTAACTCTGTTGTTTTGGAGTAGAGATGTCAAAGATATCGTAATACTGTAGTCCTTTGGTTTCTCTCATATACCTGTTCCAGATTATGACGTAATATAACATAGTGAGACAGAAATGAGGGGAGAGGGAGCTTTTGCCATACAGGGCAATGACAATGGTTATCAGATATTGAAATACTAACTGGATAGTACAGTTGTAGTACAGTTGGGTTTTTTTCCAACCAAACTTAATGAACCGGGTACCTGTTATAGCACTAGTTTTAAGTGTTTTTATAGTCAAAACAGTGATCACATTATGAAATTCAATATGAAGATGAAGGTGTTCGAAGTATGCCTGGTGGTTTATTTTTGTTAATTAATGTATGAAGAATACTTAACATGAAACAAGAATTACGCGTAAATATATGTCTCGCCTTTTCCACTTTGCCAGTAACATCTAAGTCCATATAGAATATGTATTTGCTCTAAAATACCTGAACCTGTACGACAATTTCCTGTATAATGTGGTAAGGTATATGGTATAATGGTGTTAGAATTTGAATTAAACACCATTTCTCAAAATTCACAAGGTTTTACCCCAAAATATCTGAAACTGTAAAGCAATTTTCTGTAAATTGAGAGTAGGCGCTCAGCATGATGGTAACAGTAATATGTCCAAGTTTAAATTTTATCTGATATACCAAAACCTGTGAATCAATTTCCTTTTAGTTTTGGGGAGGTGTTCACTAAAGTTGTACGGGTAATGTGACAAAGTGTGAATTAATTAAGATAGCAATAAGGCAGTGAAAACTGGACTTTAATGCAAATTCTCAAAATTCACCAAAATTCACATGTTTTTGCCCAAAAATACCAAAACCTGTCAATCAATTCCCTTTATATTTGGGGCAGGTGTTTAGTACAGTTTTACGAGTAATGTGACCAAGTTTTAATTCAATCGGATAACAATAACGCTGTGGACTTTTAACGTAAATGTTGACGCGGTCACCCCTGTAGGAAAAGTAACACCTTAGTCTCGCCTTTTTCGACTATCGTCGAAGGCGAGACAAAAATGAGAGTTCAAGGTATAATTTTAATGCATTCTTGTTACTTTTGTTAGTTTTTTTTCATCTGTTATACTAAAATGAGTCCCACTATGCTGCTACCAATAAATGTCCTCTAATTCCTTGTTACTACAGTTGTTAGACATGTCAGAGATACCATTTAATGTATCAATTTCCAACCATGTACTTGTAATCATGGAGGTAAGTTATAAGTAAAATAACCATGTGGTGATGTTAAACAGGAGTCCTAATGCTCTCTCTCTCTCTCCCCCCCCCTCTCTCTCTCTCTCTCCCTCTCTCTCTCTCTCCCTCTCTCTCTCTCCCTCTCTCTCTCATGAAAAGGATAATATGTTCTCATAATGATGTCTGTAACCATACCCAAAACAGTAACTGTGTCTAATTCAGCCAGTTCCACATATATTTTTTTTGTGTGTAGAATTCCATGTGATGACAGCCGTGCTCTTCGTGGCCCATTCATACAACAAGTAACATTGTCTCCACTTATTTCATAGCCTTCCTGTAAAGATGACGAAAGAACCCAATACACACTGAGTAAAAATTTAACTCCAAAAAGACAAAAAAGATAAACATAAACTATAAATGCAGTTCAAAATGAATGTCTCCGCAATCAATGAATGTCCCCGTCAATATACAAATATTGCATATTTGTGGCTAAATGGACCAACTGTATTAATTTAATGGATATAATTTTTTTGCGTAACGGTGTTAACATTCACTATTATTTCAATTCTCGGAGGCTTGTTTCCAATACCAATACTGTTTTATTGTTGCACTATGTCCTATCAATAGGCATGCGGGGGTGGGGTTGGTATGTTATCTTAGTCTGAATCTTGGTCATCGCATTTGTTTCAATATAGAAACACATGTAAGCAAAACTGCGTAATTTCTTCACATATTTGGGAAATGCATGCATCCATATGAGAAACTAATTACCTCTGGCTGGATACATCTATGCTTTACACTGTCTGTAATCCAACTGGGAGACAAGATCCAGCACCCTTTTGCAATTCCTTGCAAGTACTTTGCTGTACGATCACACGGATCTGTTAAAACATGTTTATATTTTTATGAAGGAAGTTACATAGTACCCTAAAAAAACTCATAAATGCATGTATGTGAAATGCACTCTTCGGCTTCTTTAATACTATTCATGAAAAGCGTCATATCCTTTCATTGGCTGAAGTATTATATGCTTGGGAAACAACTTTATAAGATCTTAAGATCCAACCATGTTATATAGGTTCAAAAAAAAAAAAAAAAAAAAAAAATACAGGTTAAAAAAAAAAAAAAAAAAAAAAAGTAAAATGTTACCTGTCTAAAAACATCCTTTGCAAAAATAAGAAAATCAAGATTTATATACTATAAGATGCATCCAAATTAATCACTGAAATTAAAACCACAAACCAGGAAGATTTAGCTAACAACTTGAACCTACCTTCTTTCATTAGTACATGGGTAACAGATGATGAGAAGGAGTCAAGGTATCTGCATTTCCTAAATCCTGATGCAATGGCCACTCTTCTGAATTTCTTTTTGATTTCCTATTTAAACATACAATAATTAGATGTATATGATCAGTGAAGTTATACCGACTGTGCTGAAGACAAGTAATATGTTAATTTTTTGAGGCAGTCTGCCCCTCTGTCAAGATACAAATAAGTTGTAGATAATCACATCACAAGTACAGACATTTAACACAAAGCCCTAACATATGTATAGATTTAAATCTAGATGGGCTAAAGGCATTTACCCTTCGGCCGATGGAACATAGAAAGACCCTATTTAATTAGTTAGAAAACCATCCAGAGGTAGTACTGAAGCCAAGAGTTTGGAAGAAAAAAGTAAAAATTACATGAAAGCAGGTCAGATGAAAAGTGGGTATTAAGGAATGAACAAATGATAAATATTCTAATACTGACATGAACATATAAAAAGTCTACAGTCCAACCCACACTTTCTGTTATCTATGGCATGGAATAGCTTTGTTGTGTACTGAAAACACACATTGTCCACTCACATACTTAACATACCTCAGTAATTCGAAATCCAGACAGAACAAAAAAGCAAGCTCTAGAAATTGGAGTGAATTCATCACAAATGCTTGCAACTGCATCTCTGGGTAGATTTAATGTTCTATCATGGTTATTGTCACCTGATATGGGAGCTCTCACATCTTCACCATCTGGTAACTTAAACTCAGGATTGTGTGTAGTTACTGAAAATATAATATACACACCAGGTAAAGTGGCAATACAGAAGGTAACTTTGTATCAGACAGATGAACATTTTTTCCCTGTTTCAATTCTCCACATGTATACAGCCAATCATGATAATACTCATAAATAAATAAATATTACTTTATTTACTCACTGAAAACACTGCAAAAGGATAAAAAATCTTTGTTCCTGATACTTACTGGGATACATGTTTATTATTTGTTCATCAGAGGTCTTTAGAACCCTATTTTCATCCTCCTCCTGTGTCACAAGAGAAATAAAGACATAACAAAAAAAAAAAAAAAAAAAAAGTGTAACATATATATAATTTATACTTACAAAGGTCAGTATCTGGTTTGCTGGCATCAGTTGCAGATGCAGGGATGTTGACCATTGACACAGAAATGTCAGATGCTGGTTCATTGGAACTGTATGTAGCAGTATCATCAGTTTCCATCTTAACTACTTGTACATTTGTCGTTGAAACTGGGGTGTTATCAATGCCATCATCCAGGGTAGCAACTGTATCTCTTGGTAGATTTGATGGTTTGTCATGCTTGTCAACCGATGAGGGAGCCATCACATCTTCATCAGTTACATCTGGTAACATACATCCAGGACTGTGTGTAGTTACTGAAAATGTAATATATATTACTGTCAAAATCCAAGATTGCTGCCATAATTTGCCATATTGTTTTCTAAAATTGGTTCAAAAATAGAGTACAATGCACAACTAGGCACCAAGACGAATCAACATGAAAATTACTTAAAGATCTAATACAAGAGGCCAAAGGGCCTGTAGTGCTCACCTGCTTTCATTGAATCTCACTAATAAACATAAATACCATGGACCTTTTGACCAAATATCATGATCCAAGGCCTTTTAGTTTTGGTTTTAACAAATTTGACCCCTGTGCCCTTGAATAAATGTCAAGGTCATTTATTTTTGCCAACTTTGTTGCCATTTATCCAAGGAACATTTTGACCTAATATCATGATCCCAGGCCTTTTGATTTATCAGAAGAAGTCGTTTAAAGGTATTAACAAATTTGACCCCCGTGACCTTGAATAAAAGTCAAGGTCATCTCTTTTTCGCAAACTTTGTAGGGCTTCATCCAACAAACCTTCCTGCCAAATATCATTACTCTATGGCTCCGGTTATTGAGAAGAATTTGTTTAAAGGAAAAGTTGACACCAGACGGACGGACGTATGACGGACAACGTGCCACTGCATAAGCTCACTTGACCTTCTGGCAGGTGAGCTAATGAAATAAGCATTCATTGATTGAATTTTAATAAACAAGTATACTAATTTCATATGAAACAAGCTTTTGGCAAGTTTCATAAATGTATAAGTTAATAAATTCAAAATCAATACATTAACACATTATTAGATTCTATTAATTACAAACATACTAACAAAAATATTTCCAAAAATTGTAATCTATCAGTGATCAATCTATGTTTTATTTACAGTGGGTCATTTTCCACACTTTCATGAAAAAATGTGGGTCATTCTATGTTAAATTGAAGTATTTTTTATAATTTTAGTAGGACATTCCTAAAATTTGTGAGTCTATGACCCGGGACTCACACATAGATTTATCACTGCTCTATATAGGGACAATTAATGCAAACACAGTATTTAAGTTTCTGTTACAAAGACTAGATCATAGTGTCATGTACAACTGCATGACGTCATAATTCGGTCTTCAGTGACCAGACTAATTTACATTTTTATTACATGTGTGCTTTATCATTTTTATTAAACAACAATAATACACGACAGTAGCGTGTATATAATAAGTATCATTATTTACAGAACACACTGAGAAGGAAAACAAGAGGCCCAATGGGCCTGTATCGCTCACCTGGATCTTTATGACCAAGAGTTGTATCAGTCTATGTCCCCCGCCCCCCCTCCTGACAATGATTCCAGCCAAATATGATTGATAGCCTTCTTTCAGTTTCAGAGAAGAAGATGCTTACAGCAATATGGCAAAATTACCCATTTCGGGCCCCGCCCCTCAGGCCCTTAGGGGGTCAGCCGCTACATTTGTACAATTTGCATCTTCACCTCCTAAGCATGCTTCCAGGCAAATATGATTGATTCTTTATTTACTTTCATTCAGAGAAGAAGATGCTTAAAGCAATATGGCCAATTTACCCTTTTGGGCCCCACCCCTCAGGCCCCCGGGGGGTCAGCCACTTCATTTGTACATTTTTGAATCTCCAACTGCCAAGGATGCTTCCAGCCAAATTTGATCAAATTAAAGAAATTGTTGATGGACAGACGGATGCCACGGTACGGCTATAGCTCACCTTGGTCCTTTGGACCAGGTGAGCTAATAAATAATCTTACATTCTTCTGAAGTCTCCAGTATTCATTGGAAGTTAATTCAAAGAAAAGATTTTTCATCCTCATTCTATATATAGAAGGAGGTGTAACATATTTATACTTACAAAAGTCAGTTTCTGGTTTGCTGGTATCAGTAGCAGATGCAGGGATGTTGACCATTGACACAGAAATGTCAGATGATGGTTCATTGGAACTGTATGTAGCAGTATCATCAGTTTCCATCATAACTACTTGTACATTTGTCGTTGAAACTGGGGTATTATCAATGCCATCATCCAGGGTAGCAACTGTATCTCTGGGTAGATTTGATGGTTTGTCATGCTTGTCAACCGATGAGGGAGCCATCACATCTTCATCAGTTACATCTGGTAACATACATTCAGGACTGTGTGTAGTTACTGAAAATGTAATATATACACATCAGGTAAAGTGATAATACAGGAATGTGTTTCAAATACAAACTTTGTGACAGAAAGATGAAATGGTTTCTCTTTTTTGATTTTACAATACAGCAAATAATATAATTACTTAATTGTTTACTAAAAATCACTGCAAAAGGATAAATAATCTTACTTTGTTCCTGATGATTACTGGGATACATGTTTATTATTTGTTCATCAGAGGTCTTTAGAACCCTATTTTCATCCTCCTCCTGTGTCACAAGAGAAATAAAGACATAACAATATAAAAAAAAGTGTAACATATATATAATTTATACTTACAAAGGTCAGTATCTGGTTTGCTGGCATCAGTTGCAGATGCAGGGATGTTGACCATTGACACAGAAATGTCAGATGCTGGTTCATTGGAACTGTATGTAGCAGTATCATCAGTTTCTGTCACAGGTATACTATCCTTCTGTATACTGGATACAAGATCATTTGGAGAGTCCTTTACATTTGTAGTATTTCTCCAGGGATATGGACCATTTCCATAGCAGTATAACAATTCCTCCCTTGGATGTATATCTCTGATGGCATAGAAGAAAATATGGGGCTCTCCACAAATCGGAACCATCTTTGGTTTCAGGTTTGGCTTTCTGTCATCATTTATCAGACGGCCTAGTGATCCATCATCATGCGTTGCATCTAACCTGTGAAAAAAAAGTTGGCATACCGCTAAAACTTTGTCATGTTTTGATTTCTCATTATAAATTTACTGAAAATCAGAAATGTTATTTGTAAAATTATCCCACTTCGCTGAGAAACCATGAACAAACAGATTTTATGCTCAAGTGAGTGAGTGTTCCAGGTATGTTGGACATTGTTTTTGACAGGAAAATCATGCAAACATTACCCGAATAGAAGCATTTTTTTAAGCATTTTTAGACCCAAAGTTGAGGGTACTCATATTACACAAGTGTGCACATTACATGAATTTTTTACTGCTGAGGTCGGAATGGGGGATGAGCTTATTACCGGACACCCCCCCCCCCCCAAATGTTGGTTAAAAAAAAGGGGGTGGGCTTATTACTGAGCATGGGCCTATTGGCGGACAAATATGGTAGTGAAAAATATTAATACACAGCAAGAGGTTTTTTGTGTTACCGTAAATATTCGCATATAGTGCGCACTTGCGTATAGTGCGCAGGTACTTTTTGGAGATCAGATTTTAAAAAAAATATTCTACAGAAAAATTAATTGACTGGTCACTGCGACGAAACATTTGATGTGGTCTGATCCATTGATAATTAGGAAACCACAATGAGCGTGACCCTAACACATGTAATTACCTTAAGTAAACAAACTTACCCAGGTGACCCAACAAGCATGAAAGGCTTGGCTATTGTATAATTAATGGTTAATGACAGTTAACACGTTGAGTATGAGGAGACTGATGACATCCGGCTTGGGCTGAACGCGTACTATTGGTCCAAAAACGATGTTGTTTTGTTTTCAGTATAGGCATGATCTTTCATGGTATCTGTACCCACCGCGGTATCCGAAAGTATATAATGATAGATTGTTTACACCAACTTCAACATGGGGAAACAGCGAACATCGTTTACAGTGAAAGAAAAACTGGACGCCATTGACTACGCCGAGAGACTTGGATTTCGTGCCGCCGGTAGCCACTTCGACGTTCCGGAGTCAAATATCAGGGCATGGAAGAAAAAAGAAGTCTAAAGTCCCTACCAATGACCAGAAGGGCTGACAGAGGTGCTACCTCGAAACACCCAGAGATGGAGAGAGAGCTCTTCAACTTTGTATGCAATCGCCGAGATGGTAATTATTTACTGAAGATCACTGATTTAAAATGAAGACTTACAACAGGTTGTAGTATAGTGAAATCACTGTCAAATAACCACATTGGCAGGGTTTTTGCCAGCTATTTTGGGAAAGGGACCCTGAGCAAAAATTGGGAAAATATCATCGGCATTTACCACAAATTGGGAAAATAACATTGGTATTTCATAATTTTGGGAAAATACTAGTAAGTTTCACCAAATCCTTTGAATCCTTCACCAAAATCTTTTTTGTGTAGTATTTAGAATTATGTGACAATACCATTAAAAAACATGTCAATGTACCGTAAACGCTTTGCATTCAAGTCCTTATACAACGTGCAATTCAAACGCAGATATGATTTGACTTCCCAGCGCACGCTTACCAATATACGTGTGTACATTTGTGTAGTCGACATGATTAGGCCTAATGACTGAAAACTCGTAATAACTGTTAGCATGATATTTTAAGGTTTTCTTGTTTTAATTCAAATTGGGAAAATACAGATTGAAATTGGGAATGGGTCCGTGTACCGGACCCTATAGATGCCTGGCAAAAACTCTGATTGGGGTCTCTAAAATGTAGACACCAGGGTCTCCGATCTAATTAAAGCTGGTGAACACGACAAATTATTTCCATATATTATGATATAATTAAAGTCACCCTTTTAATGCTAGCCAAGGCACGGTCCCTTATTTCCGTCAGGACAGAGTTCTTACATTCATCAATACCAGAACTTTATGAAGAGTCGATAGAACATTAGAATAATTTGGAACTAGTAGTATGTAAGATGTGAATGTCATTGGTAGTCAAGTTTTACAATACAAGTATAAATGACCTTGACCCACTTTTAAGGTCACAATAATTAAATATGTTAAATCTGTAAACATCCTTTTCTAATTTATATAACCAAATGTCTCAAAGTGCTAATATTAGCGTAGTTCTTACTGTGAAGGGCAAATAAGCCCTAGTGGTGAAAAGCCTGTAAAATTCTTTCCTACAATTTTTTAGTTGTTTATTGTTGTTGTATGTCCTATTGACAGCAAGGGTCATTTAAGGAGGTGCTAGATTGAGTTCATACACCACTTAACACTGATTTTTTGGTCGTTTTTACCACCGAATATCGGCGGCTTCCCCTTGCCAAAAAAAGGGTAAAATTTTCTCAAAACTGATGGTAAAATTCCCAATTGATACCTGACTTTATTGATGGCGGTGAATATTTCTGATATCCTACTAATTGCCAGTTTCTGCCCAAGCACCGTAAGTGTTTGTTTTTGTGGGTTTTTTTTCTTCAATGTCCAAGCGTTTACGTGAGCCCAAGACTTTGTACGTTTGATTCTGCCTATTAAGCAGATGATTCGAGAACAGATTTCAACTTAAATACGACACCTATATAAGTTGTACTGAACAACGCAAACTATATTATAAGAATCTATTCTCAAATTCTGTCATGTTAAAACAGTGTGTAGTGACACTAACTTGCTTAATTATCGTCCCAAAGTGAAACAAAACAAAAACATGGGTGCCACCATTTTGTATGCTGGGGTGAGACTAAAAACAAGATCTGGGGTGGAATCTAGACAGAGCATGCAGTACGGAAATTACTGATTAAAGACAAAGAAAAACAAGAGCATGTGGATCTCTTAAAAATTTCAAAACTAGGAAAGTTTACCTGTAATTAACATTACGGAACTATAATGTGGCCATTTATTTTCAGAAACCTTTGAAATGATTACAGTACGAGTACTCGGTCAATATAAAAACATAGGAATTTTTTCCGGCCAATATAAAAACATAGAAATTGAAAAAAATTACTTTGTTTTGGCTTTAATAAGTAATTTTTAATTTTCCCAATTTCCTGAAAATGCTGCTTTAAAAAAAACTGCACTAACACTACCTATGTAAATGTTCTGTTGGGCACTTGGATGGATTTTGTTCTTAATATGCAATGGTCTACCTGCAAACTATGCCCAGCTGAAATTAGGACACCATGCAATAAACCAGGATGCTATCTTACATACCAGTACTGTTTGCCTTTGAAGACACATTCAAAAATATATGTGTCATCCTCACTTTGATGTGGTTCATCTGTCCTTATGACACCACAATACTCCAGCACAGTGTCCCCTTTTGGTATATATTTTTTTGCCAGCACACCTTTACCTATGGGAAAAGATTACATTTTGATATTAAATTCTGCATATTTAATTTGTCAACTATAATCTTAACACACAATATCTAATGACTGATGCTAGCTCAAATAAATCTCAGTCTGAATACATAATATATAAGTTTAACACAAATTAATCAGAATTGTATAATGAATTAATTAGATGATGATGTGACATATATAAATAATGTACTGTCCTGAACACTATAAGTGAGATTTATAAGCACTAGGATCGGCAGTTAAATTTCTTATTTACTACATCATTAATACCATCAAGTCCTTGTGCAGTTGTAAATCATTACTCTACTCTTCTATTCTGTAGTTTTAGCAAAAAAATTATTCTTGAAGTAAATCGACATGCATGAAAAAGAAATAAAATATATATTAAACACTTTTCTTTTTATGTCTGACAATATATTTAATGATCCTTTTAAATTGTTCTGAATGGATTTTCAATACAAAAGATGCTATACCTTTTTTTGGTATATTTACAATGATGAAGTCATCAAGTGGCCTTGTCTTTGGACCATTACTCTTTTTCTGAAAAGAAAATATATTACACAATTATAAAAATCTGTTAAGATTTCAAGAAAAATCTCTCAAAAATGGGGCTATACAGAAATTGATGGTTAAAAAAATTAGGGCTGTCATGAGTTCCCGGACACGGGTCGGGTTTGAACAGTGACCTGTTTCAAAAATGTCTACCCGAGTACACGTCAAAATAGGAAATATTGGTCTTATGTCAATGTTACCAGTAAAACTTTATTAAATCAATAAAATTTCTTACTCTGATGACATTACAATTTCTGTATCCAATATGTTCACACGCAACAATGTATTACTAATGTTTATACTCACACTTGTATTTCATTACAGAAACCGTCACCTCTGGCTCAAGCAGCCATGTGTACTTGAAACCTTAATCATTATCGTATACATGTATAAAACTAGCTAGAGACTTTCCGGATCAGAATTGTCATGTGACTGCTACTTTCTGTTGGGCATATTATATGCAAATTGATTTCTTTATATTCTGTCACAACGTTAGCATTATAGACCCTAATCCTCTCGTTTACACGATGAAGTTTTGCAATGAGTAAATACTGAAATATCACATGATTTTATCACCCCCCCCCCCCCTCTCTCTTTCTTATATGACACTGTATCAAGCCCCACACTACACGTAGGTAAATTTATCCTCTCCGTGCATGTAACACTGTATGCATGTAGACTAACGACTCATGACTATTGTTGGGTACGGGTCAGGTATTGAAATTCGAGTACTCGGGGCCAACATTTTGTACCCGTGACAGCCTTAAAAAAAATCTAATAGCACTAGGAACAAAGCTATGTTCTCCTACAAACTTCCTTTTGTTCTTATACAAATTACATTCTGCTCAACAAATTTCATGCAAAACAAGTAGATACCAGACATTACAATACACTATCACTTGTAACCTTGTAAAATTGATGGAGTTTCTTTTTGTGATATTTTATTTATCGATTGCAGGAAGTAGTCATAGTATTATAATAAGAGTGGACCAGTATTCAGATCCACAATTCAGGAATACATGATTTGTTTTCTTTCCTTTTTTCAATACAGCTGGAGATAAGTTACATGTATAATGAATTTTGACAAGTTAAATGTGTTCTCTCCTGGCTGCTTTACCAGACAATATGTTGGACACAGATTAAACTACTGCAGTTTAGCATTATACATGCATGCATCAGGTGCAATTTCAAAATTGCAGTGGGGGGAAGTAAAAAGTCCTTATTATACATTGATATATAATATATTACAGTCAGCCCACTCAACCCAGACACTAGGGCACTGGCTTATAATTATATAAACAAAGGAGGTGTGAACCACCTGTAATCGGCCAAACCCCTTAATTAAGGCAAGAGTAGTCTGAAGGGTTCTGACTATCTCACCACGATTTTATTTTTGACATGGTCGCGGTCAATAGTTAGAGTATTCTTCCTTACAAAAAAAAGCGACCTGCAAGGGTCGGCGTTCAAGCAATATTTTAGATAATTCATGACAACGCGATATTTATAAATTATACGTCGATGGAAAGATAAAACATTTTTCTACCTACAGTGTACGTGCATATGTATCAAAACAATTAAATGTTGTAAACTATGTACACTTACTTCCACTTATTTTATTATTTGGAATGGCCGTCACTATGCGGAATCTCTCTAGATTTGTGTTTGTAAACATAGCAAAAATAAATGAGCGGGAATGTCAAGTTACAATGACAAATCTAGAGAGATCCCGCACAGAGGCGGCCATTATAAGCAAGTGAGAAATAAAGTTGTTGAATCAGGCTATTTTTAACAAAGTTAATTCAGTTTTAAATGTTGGAAAGCTATATAATTTTTCATGGGGGCTAGCTACCGTTGTTAAGATAAAATGTGACAGATAACTTACCTCTGTTAAAGAACGCAGTCTTTTCGTAAGAGGCATAGCGCCTCACTCCTCGGAGAGGCGCAGCCGATGTCAGCTTATGTATTGTTAAGAAAAAGAACACGGAATCTGACGAAACGAAATGTACTTATCTAGCTCGTAAGATATAACTTGTCTCAAGATAAAAAATATTGGAATGCCATGTTTTATTTCGGTATATGCATATTGCTGTCCGTATACTTCTATTGCAGTAAGAGTAAGCGAGAAAAAAGGTTGCGCGTCGCTTCTTTTAACATTGTAATTTTATACGCACCCAAAAGTTTTTTCCCGCCAAGTGTGTAATAAGTTTAATGAAAGTTAAACACACACACACACACACACACACACACACACACGCACACGCACGCACGCACGCGCTCGCTTAATTTACTGCTTTTCAATATATTATTACGAACGGAGTATAGCTTTTCCTCCGTGGGACATTTCAGATGCATGCTCAATTCCAATTTGACAGATAAACAACACGAACAGTTACGATAAAGAATGCCACAGAAATTGTCGAAAGAACTAGTGTTGTGGAGAATACCCCGATGACATTTTACTCGTGTTTAGATATAAAGAAAATAATTCTCACCGTGGAAGTCATTGTAGGCCTTCATGATATCATCTCTTTCTTGCGTTATATCGACACTAAAAATCAAACTGCAGCCAGCTGTAAAATAATAAATTGATGTAAATTAACATAATAAATGCACTGATATTTCATCTTTAAATGACAACGTTTATTCATTTGGAAAAAATAACAATACGAACCTGTCATCACTGATTTCACTAGCTTTAGTTTTCGTACTTGATCGTCAGGCTCCAGACACTGGATACTACCAAACCATAGGATCAGTTTTGAACAGGTATATTGTCTGCACGACAGAGATAATATGATATAGAATATCACGTGCAAAACAACAAAACCAATAATCGAAATTGATATGAATGTGGCAAAATATGCGTGAAGGTTAAATTAGCAAACAAACCATTAGCAAAATTAATTTGCAAGAATTGACACCGGCATCGCCTGATTGTTTTTAATTTACTACTTCTTATTTAGTATGATAAGATTTTGCCACTGAGACGAGGTGGACAGGGCCAATAAGGGGAATAGAGAATTGTCTTTAAAATTCTATTGCTCCAGTAATAATCATTGGATGTTGACCTAATTTGGACGGATTAATCATTGTATGTATAAGAATCAGCTTTATCTATACAGTTGATCACAACTTCATAGATTGTAAGGGACGAGGCTCATTAAGGAAAATAGAACAATACATTTAAAATCCTCTCCTCAAGTAGGACTGATTGACTTTTGTCCAAATTTTGTCAGAAATATTCTTGGGTGAAACGGGAATCAATTTTGTATAAAGGATGGTCTCAGCCTCCCGTGTAGGAGGGATGAGGCCAAATATGGTAGACAGATCAAGTTATTCTTAAGGTTGTAGAGGCAGGACCTGTTCGAACGGTATAACAAATTGTGAAAAATGCTACTTCTGTAGGATCAGTAGGATTTTGTCAAAATTAAGTATGAAGCATTATTGAGTGGAGGAGAACAATTTCTCGGTAACAGTGCCTGATGACGCCACTAAGGTCGGGGCTCAATAGGGGAATGTAGAAAATTCTTAAATGATCTTACTCCTTCTATAGGAATGATTATTTTTTTCTCATATTTGGTCTGATGCATCATTGAGTAAATTGAACAAAGTTTTATATAAAAACTGGTTCTTGGCCTCTTGAGATGATAGGTGCAGAATGCAAATATATAGATATGGAGCAAACTCTCAAACTTTTTTTCTTCAGAACGAATAATATCAATTTCAATGGCATTTCAATTTCTCCTCGTTCCTCTATAGCTATATACTTACTTGCATCGAACACTTGCCACCAGACCAGGGTGGTCGGTTGACGCTGTGATAACGCAACGGCCTTTCATTTGTAACGGAGGTGAAAAATTATGGGGTCACATGTAATATCGAAAACGGTAAATTTCGTTTTGGTGAACAAATTTGACGACTGTTCCGTTTAGCACAAGTGTTGTATGACTGTATAAGGATATAAAGGATGCCATGATGTGTTACGTAGGACGTCTTTAGATCACGCGACAGGTTGTGGAGGTGAAAAACAAGTATGTTGGCAAAGAATGAAAGTAAATGGGAATTGTACTCATAGTAAAATATTGCAATGATATTGAGATTAGAACAACCATTCAGCAGTTAAATAAACTGTATATTTTTTATGTTACTTTCAAGTACTTGCCGTATCTACCTAATCTCATACATTTATTTCTCTTCGTTTTATATATCAGATGAAATTTGTATATAATGAACACTTAATCACGAGCAGACTAAAATGTTATTGAGACGTGAATAAATTGGAAACGTTTGTTATTGATAATGTAGAATGGAAGATATACTCCACAACATTTATTGCTACATTGTATATGTGAAAAAATGCGACCATTAATGTTCTAGGTGATCATCTCGTAAGAATATATCATTTGTAGCCATAAAAAGAATAAAATAATCTGATTAAACAAGTATACACTTAAGGTATTTAGATACAAAACATTTTATCGACAGTGATGACAATAATGAGCAGCGGAAGTGGAGCATTACAAACTCTTATTCATCTACAGCATTTTTCTTGGAAAGATTTGTTTACTTTATTTCTGAGATACCAGTTTCGTAGTCAGCACCAATCGGGTTGATATCCAGTTTCTCTGCATATTCATCAGACAGCTTCTTACACGTGTCTAGTAACATTTCTGAAACAAATCAAAGATTAAAATAAAAGCATTATATGTAATGTAAGTACAAGAGGTACATGCGCCTCGGTAGCAAAATCAAAACAAAACAAGCCATATCATATCTGGGCATACCGCATGTTTATTCAATTGTTCATACTGAAACTGTGACGTCATACAGGAAAAGAAACACGCAGCTCGGATGCCAACCAGTGCAGCTGAACTCTGTCGTTGAAAATAAATTGCGTCATTGGAATGTTGAAAGCGAAATAATCTATTATTTTACGAAAGACACTGAATATTCAATGCTTTTGTCCTTACATCCTCACACACCAGCATCAACCTTTCCAATAGATCGTTATGGATTTAATGAATGCGATGCATATGGTAATAATCGATATTTTATCGGTTTATGTATGTCACATGCCAAAATGGCGAAGTAACGAGTGGTCCACCAAGGTATATTCATGCCTAGGGGTGCACTCTGAGCGATATAACAGTAAACAGATCACTTTGCACACACATGGAATATATTGAGGCAAATAAATGATGTCTGAAAATTAAGAAGTATAGGATATGTAACCAAAGTTAAACATCGGTAAAGGTTACGGATATATTTGATTAGGTTTTAAATGGCACTAAAGTTGAATCCGACAAACCATGAGAAATCTTTAGACAAAAAATATCGTATATATTTGTGTTTGTGATAAATATCAAACGCGACTGTGACGCATGACATCTATGTGTATACCTACCATTTGAAATATCAATTGGATAAAAAGCTAGATGACTTTTCTTTTTCAAAATTTCATCAATAAACATGCGTGTTTTCTGACAGTTTCCGCTTCCCATGTCAACCAAGACACTGTTCTTCATGTCCAATTCGAGCATATTCTGTTAAATAGAAATTAATTATTAGCAGCGAGTATTGTACTAGAATAAGGATTTTCATATATTTATCAACATAACTGATTGATACAAAGTGATAATGTCATATTTATATCTAAGTAATTTGTTTCTTATGAAAATCTACTCAAAACATATATATGAAGAATATTTTCACAGAACAACTACTCAGTAATACAAACAGCCGTCAAGTAAACTTATCCTAGAATTTAAGATTATTGTGAAATTACCATTTCTTTAACCACTCCCTTTATTGGTTGGCCAACTTAATTTTGGTTAGTACAACATAATTACCCTAGGACTTAACTTAGTTAGGACGAATCAATATAATTTGTTTTCCACAATGGCACAGGGCGATTGTCCTAGAGGACATTTTGACGCTATTTACGTTTTATTTAAACATAACCACATGCTCCTTTATCTGACCCAAAGTGCATCCGAGTTCCCTTACACAGACTATTATCGATACATTTTCACATTTTTGTTTGCCATGTTTCAGGCCATAATCTATATACGTAATGATCTTGGCTCCCATTTAGATTACATTCATGAAAAAGTTAAGAAGGGAATAGAAATTCGTAGTGCTGCTCTAGTGATGTCATAGAAATGTAAATGTTACAAAAACAATGTTGGTATAAATACACCAATGAACAACAAATAGAGCATTATCATTCTGTTAACGAATGGTTGTTACTTTTTCACAACTTATTCTCGGACAAAAGGTTAGGTCTATGATATTTAGAGGATACCAGTTGTTTTGTTTTACTCACCGAAATGTGGGTTTTCAAAATTCCCAGTTCACACCTATGAAAGTAGTAGTTTTCGTTTTTCTCCAGGCACATGTCATTAAGTCGCGATCCTTCATTGTCGTAACGATACCATGCAGGTAGGTATTTAGGTGTCGACTGCAGCCCAATCCCCACTTCTTTTTTCATATCCATATTACTGAAATGACAACATTTAGCATTTAACATTATGTTATAAAACTTGTTTACGTTTTGAAGAGAACAATTTACTGTCAAAGACTGATAACTAGAGAGCAATAGATGGCGGTGCCAAAATATAATACTTATGACACAAAGGACAACTTCAGAGATATATTTTGTATATATATATCTAGTTGCTTAAGTTTTTTGCTGAGATATATAACGATCCACAGCAATTGATCAGTTGTTATCTGGTATAATCTTAGAATTATTATTATGTCAATTTGAACTGCCCATCAACACATAAAAAAGTCATTATGGCCATCAACCGATAAACCACACAGCGATCCAAAAGGAATTAGCATTACAAAAACAAAAGGTAAAAGGCAAATGCTAAAAATCTTGAATGGGTACATTAACGCAAAGGATTAAAATGGTACGCCATAGTCATATTTTATAGATCTTTTCAGGTAACGTAGAATTTTACAAATCTCAACAGATTCAATAAGGGTTTTTAGACTTGTAACGGTACGAGTAGACAGAAGTTTAATTCGATTCAATAAATAATGTTTAACGGTGAATAGATAACAACATTCAGTGTCTGTTTTAACCATTGCATGAAGTGAAAAGTCAACTTCAGGTCAATTCAAGAGAAAGGGGGGAATTTCTATCGTTCCAAATGACTGGATCTGACCATAATCAATATTTGTGTTTTGTAAAAGAGTGGAAATCCGAATAATAAATGGTGCAATGGTCTTTGATTTGTTTTGAAACAAGCAGGATGTGAAGGATTCGACTTACGCTGAATGTTGTATTGCAAGGCCAATTCATTTCGACGGCTATATAGTGATGGTTCGTTAGACTCTACATAGTGTCTTTCTGAAGGTGACGTCGGAAAAGCTCCGAGAGCGAGCCTGAGACCTTGGTGATAAACAGTGTCTAATAATTTGAGATGTGAAGGTCTAGAAGATCCATACACAATGGAACCGTAGTCAAATTTTGAACTAAATAGAGCTGTATAAAGTCTAAGCAACACTTTTCCATCAGCTCCCCAACCAGTGTGGGACACCACCTTTAGAATATTCAGTGACTTTAAGGCATTTTATAAGTGGAAGGAACGACAATGCCATGTCGAATATTACACCAACGAATTTGGTTTACTCAACAACCGGAAGGGGTACACCACACAGATACAGATTTGGATCGCCGTGTTGATTCCGCAATTGACAAAAATGCATACAAACTGCTTTTGATTGTGAAAATTTAATTCCATTTTCATCTTCCAGAATTTGTAGTCGAAGGACAAGGCAACATGCAAGAGTACCAGATGACAATCTAACGGACGTCAGTCGCGTCTAGCTTCATATCGATTGAACTACTGCGACTTGTCAACACGAGGTGTTAGGGATGTAGGAATGTTGCTATCTAAAATTGTTAATACACAAAACGGAATTTGAAATCTTCATTCTGATCAAACAGCTTGATGGCTAGCTGTCCTTGTTGTTTTCTTGGTAGAAAAATATCTAGATATATGGCTGACGTATATGAATCTTTTCTGTCCTTGGTTTCTAATTCTGATTGGTATATACGATGGACGTGGTCAATATATATTCTCTTATCTAAAAACACATAGCAAGCAAGGTTTCTGTGATCATTTTCGAGCTTTTCGATAATTTAACAAGTCTGCCAGCAGAGGGATGCATTCAGTTTACATGTGTATGCAGATAATCTGTTGCAATTACATAGCATAAGTGTTACCAAAACCGTGAAAATAAAAAATGTGCATAAGGTTATTGCAACACTTTGCGCAGCAGTGCCTATAGAGTGTCTTGCGTTCTTTTTTTAATGCGGATTCAAAGTTTCTTATACTAGACCCTGTTTAGTGAGAGAACTTTTATAGCTCTTATGTGTAATAAGTATGTGGCAGGTTTTGAATTGCAAGGAAATAGTCTTGACCAGTTAATTGATTTAATAAATGAACACAATTCTTGACATGTATTTACATGTTTTCCCGTACATTAACTCGAAAAAAATAATGGGTACATGCCCAAACCTACGTCTTAAACTGGATTACAATTTAAACATTTAAACAAATCGGAATGTAAAACAAATTCCACTTGCATACAATAAAGTATTCATATGAACAGTATATATGAAAAGCTGAGCCAGCTACGTGATACAACTCTTTCAACCACGTTCAGGTCAGTGATACTAGTTGAATAGCGGACGACAACAAAAGCAGCGATAAATCGGATAGCATGAATAAATAGGGAGGTGATTGGACACAATAATTCAAAACTTTAAAATTTTGTGGAAATGGGTTTTACAACCATTTGGATGGGTGTAAATAGTTGTTTTTGTTTTCGAGTATTGCTTTTTAAACGCGGTATCATAGAGATTAGCCGATTGATTATTACAATAATAGTCCCATTATAAACCCACTTTAGTTTATAAATAGGTTGGCGAATGGCTACCCTGAGCCGCAATCTGATTAATCATCTTATATTATAGGTGATCATTTCCCTCCGCTCATTTTATTTGACAGCTGACTAATATTAAATTAGCAGTGCCTAAAAGCGAACATAAGTTGAACAATATATACATTATAAACTTACTGTTTTCTCGCTTCACTAGAGGGTATGTGTGTTTCTTCAGGTTTTTTTTTTTTTTTTTAATAATTGTAATGTCATCATCGTAAGATGGTTCGGTGGCGCAGTGGTAACGCACTTGTCTTGACCCATTTGTGGTTCGATTATAATAAGATGTGTAATTTCATGTTGCCTCATTGGTAAGCATTTTGTAATATTTCCATGAAACAATTTTGCTATTATTTAAGAAAGAGTTGAAAACAATGAAAATGAATCATTACATACTAAGTATAATTTGATTTAATGAAATAGCATTACAGTAGCAGACTCTCTGTATTCCTCATCAGAATTTATTTTAAAAAACGAATACTATTCTTCATTTCATGTCTAACTTGAAAAATATTCCTACAACATCAATTTTCCTGAGACAAGGAAGATTGTTTTGTCACCCATCTCTGTTACTTGATTTCGAATAGACGGTACAGTATATTCTCTGCTGAAGCAACCACTTTCCAATATTTCTAAGAAATTGTGGATCCACAGAGAGCGATTATATACCACCTTGAACATCTCAGTACCAAACTTATCAACAGCATTTATTTCTGAATTTAGACGACCCGATAGAATCCTTTACATCCGAACTTATTGAGATAGCCCAAGAATGTATACCAAAGTCCAAAAGAAAACGCAATAAAAATCAAATTAAATTCCAATACATCCACCAAAAAGGTTCAATTAAACGAATCAGTGGTAAAACATCATTGAAAACAATGGGACATCTGATAACTAATGGAAAATTAGTTTAATTAGATTAATTTTGTATCTGGACTCCAATCGCATAATATCACCCCTACAGAGCGGTTTTAGATCTATGCGAGGTAACAACGATCATTTGGTTAGTCATGAAACCTTTTTTAAAGAAGGAAAAGTTGGTTGCTGTTTTCTTCTATATTTGGAAACGGCTCACAACGTGAAAATACGGCATAATGAAAGATCTGCACGATAAAGGCTTTACAAGTAATCTATCAACTTATATTTCGTGGTTTACATACTCAAATAGTTAAATCAGAAACAAACAAATGAAATTGTACGTTTACATATCAAATAACACAATTTTAAAGTTTGAACACAATTATCATACACAATTCACATAATGTTTGAAGACATTTATTGAAAATGTGACACCAATAATTGCCCCGTCACAATATTGCTGTCCTTTTCGGGGGAAAGCAACATGTTATTTTAATCATTTGTTAGTGAATAATGAAATAATCGTATATTTGTCTTTCGTCGATGAATACATCAATGTCTGCCAGGGATACTTTCATACCCTGAATATGGTGTAATCAATGCAGACAGCTGAGTTGTGATATCCGCGGTTTAACCAAAGATGAAAAGATTTCAAAAGCATATGTCGGACTCTGTTAGTGATGTAAGCGAAAATACATGTATACAATAGAAGGCTAATAGTAGGTCGTTTAATACAGATATGCATTTGAGCAACAACAAAAGAAAAACAAATACCGAAAAAAATCAAGATTCCATATATTCAGAAAACTTTGCATTCATTTTAATAAAATGGCACAGATATTGACGTAACTTTTAAAGATGTGTGAACACAATTTTATATCAGGGTAATGGTTTAAAGACTGATCAACATTATACCGAACGGAAGATGCGGATAGTTGTCGAGATATACTTTTCCGGGTAAAAGGGATAAGGAGATTACAGTTTGAAGAGAAGATCAACCAGTATTCATGGCAAATATTATACACGGGAAATATACGAGAATTGAAGAGAAATGTAATTCTATAATCCTACGGGATTATTAAAATGAACCATAAGTTATATTAATTCAGCACAGTTGGTACTATATAAACATGATGACAAACTTACCTATACAGTTGATACCGCACACAATCCGTCGACCAGAGAGACTTATACTAGTAAAGATAGGCATATGCTTCTCGGATAGATTACCATAGCTTTATAGCTGCAGCGAATGAAATTAACCGAATGAAGAGTTATTTTGTCATTATTTGTACCAAAATGAAGCTTTCTGATTTGTCGGTTTTCTCGATAAAACGGAAAACCATCTAACTCCACCAACTTGATAACTATTGGAGGCGTCAATGACAACCCTGCGGCAAGTCTGTTGGAACATCTTATTTGTTGTTACAGTCTTAGTGACCCGTCAACACATAAAAGGTCATAAAACGTCATTAGGGCCGTCAACCGTTAAACACACAGCGATCCAAAAAGGAAATAAAACATTAAACAAACCTAAAGGGTAACAGACAAATGCTTAAAATATTAAACGGATATATCATCACAAATTATTAAAATGATCTATAGTACAGACCATCAGCTCTTTAATCTCTTGCCTACAATTTTATCAATCTCCTCCTTTACTCGTGAACGGATTTATTTGTAGGGGGTAACCTTTTTGTGTTTTGAAATTGGCGACGATACGTCGTGGTTATGGTAATAAAATCTGGGTCCATATCCAAAATGATTTTGTCATTTAATCACTGGGGTTAACACCTCGTACATTAAGTCGTTCTATACATACCATACAAAGTTGATTTACAGTAGGATGCGTTTTACCTGTAGATATTAATCTAATACGGGTTCAGGTTAACAAATGGAAAACTCAAGATGCCCTGGGGTACGTATGCTGTATAGGTACCTAATACACCCGGACTCGGTTGTATTGGATGCCGACAAAGAAATAATTAAACCGTCCACAGATATGGTACATTGCTGAAAGGGTATATAAATTGATAATGTGGTGATTAAGACTTTAAGATCCATGTTAGATATAATTGATATTTTGACATTTATTGTGTTTAAAGAATTATTTATATTATATTCGTTTCATAAAATAGGCGAGTAAACAAAAACTGTAATTTAAAAGACAGTTCCACCCTGCTACACCATTTTGATTAAAATTCAAAAAAAGGAAAAAGATTAAAGATCTTAAGAAAATAACACTATAAGCTAAGTAGCTTTGTTTTGTTTTTAACATTTGGTTCATTAATATTCCATTGCCCATAAATTTTCATTTTTGTCTCAGTTTGTAGTTGCATGGTAGATGATCAGAGAAAGTGGCTGAGGTCTTAGGTATTCAACTGAAATATGTTTTCCTGTTCATTTACATAATAAAATTGTATATGTATTGTTAATTGCCTGTCTAGTTCATGTAGGATTTAACCTAAGTATTAGTCTCAGTACATTTATTAATACTCTTTCAAGCGTAAATGTAAATACATACTATTAAGGCAGTAGAATGATAATTTTGATTTATTTTTTTTTCAGCATATATGAATCTATAAGGTATGTATGACCCATTTGAAGACGGCCAAGACAAATTAGTATTGAAGGTTGTCTCTATAGCATGGAGACCATTCACTAATGATAGGTTTTATAGAATGCAATTAATTATCGGTATATTGATTTATATATTTAATATATTGTTTGGCCATGCAAACACATTTAAATTCTGTATTTCATTAGCGACCTGGGTTCATATCGGCGGTATGCAGTGCAAATAAATGTCTGATGTTTGAATTTTAATTCACTAAGAGTGATATGAAATAAAAGTGTACTTGCATTTAGATTAATTGACTGAAACAAAACCAATGGACATTTCGGATGACCTGGTAGCTGAAAAGAATGTCCATGCTTACAAAATGGTATTTTTCAAATTCAAGTTATTTTCAAAAATCGTTATATATTCAACTAATATCACATAAATAACACAATTTACACATACTTTTTTTTTAAAAATATCATAGCAAAAACATATACTATATCTAAATAAAAAATGAAACAAACAGAAATCAAGGAAATAGAAAATAGTATTTGCAGATATATCAAGATAATACAATAGAGACACTTGGGTTACAACAGGTAAGTTTTACAGGTAACTCAACCTGATGGGACTGATGCTCATTTTATGAAAAAAAAAATTCTATATAATTCTTATCAAACTGCCATATGTTTCATTTCAGAAATACACCCTGGCCTATTCAGGTGTAAAACATAAATCCCTTACATCAAGTCACTGACGATTTTACCTGTAGTAAAGCCTTCATGTATATAATGTAATTGAAACATCACATATTACTTACATATCCTTCAATTTGTGCATCACGTTGTAATAGGACAATGCTATCTCACATAGCTCGAGTCGTCGCGCTTGTGAGAATATTCCTCAAATACTTTTCAGCACACCTGTCGTATCATTGAAGCATCGTTGTGTTGTCAAGCATGCATCTATTCTAACTTTGGACATGCACGGTACGAATGAGCTGAACTTTGTTTAGAGAACGTCTGTGGAAACTGATCTCTATCCAAGACGCTGCTGACACAATAACTATATCAATTGACCTGGTGTTAAATAAAGGTAAGATAAAACTCTGTTAAAAATCCTTTGATGTTTTCTTGTATACCTATTAAGTTATTAAGTTATTGCTTATTATACTCATGCACATTTTCTATTTTACGCTAGTATATTAACTCATTATTGATTGGAACTGCAACATTTCATTTTTAATAAAATCATTATATTTGATTATACCAGTACCGTTTCAAGTCAGGATGGTGTTAAGTCACATTGACATATGAATTTTCGCCTGGGCCATAGATACTAAGAGACTGAATACGTATAAAATGGAAGAAATCAAGATTCTATATTACCAGAAAAGTATATATACGATTTCATACAACTTGACTCTGACATATGCATCATAATTTATGCAGCAGTGATCAAAGTTTGAGATTGATGTGAGTATCTATAGACATTACACCGAACGCAAGATGCAAAGAAGCGTAGTTTTAATATATTTCTCGGGTAAACGGGATACGAAGATTGCACTTTCACGTTCATACAAATAAGTATCATCTGTAAAACAACGTCTAAAGAGCTACGAGGCCCTTGGCCTCTTCTTTAATATTGGCGCTTCATAACTACCGATCAGACGACATAGTTAGCAAATGTCGAGAATTCATTCCGTAACAACCTAGAGTCTTTAAGAACTGTTCAAATGAACATAAGTGATATGTATTTAGTGGAAGACACAGTTTATACCCTATATAAATGACAGATAACTTACCTCAGTTCAGGTGATACCACAACCGACCCGTCGACCAGAACTACTTTGCCTGTTATATTGATAGAGTCTATATACTATCTAGACATATCATAAGGTTACAGCTGTGACGAAATGGGATTGCCGAGTTATTAATAGCCAGTAAGAATTTAACTTAACATAAAAATAGAGTTTCTGAAGAAATATTGACATAAATTAATGCAATTGGCAATGTCTAATTCAGATTGGATGTATGATATAGTTGTTTTGGGTATTGTTGAGTAAATAAAAGCAGTTTTCAAATACAATGTTAAATCACCTTAAAATACCAATGTCAAATATGGCATAACTGGTTGTGGAGAAGGGATATCAGAATAGCGAATTAATTATTTGCATGAGCGATCCTATATTTAATAGAAGTATACAAAGTGATGTAAATTCAGCAAAAACAAAAAATATGTACCCTCTAACATGATATTTAACAAACCTCAATTCAGTTGAAACCACACCTGATTTGTCAAGCAGAATGCTCTCCACATTATAATGTTATGTAAGTTGGCTCTTGCATAATTTTGTTATTTGGATTAAGATCTCGAACTCTGACCACCAGGTGACCCTCTAATACCATACGTAGTTTGTATCTCTTGTTATTTAGATGTTATGTGTGCACGTGTTAGCGAGGGCCGTGTAGGGCAACTCGCTATCCGGTCACGGTTTTAGCTTGACCAATCAGCGAGGCGCGCACCTCTTCGTGATTTTGACCGCGTCATATTTTCATCACTCCTCATATTTTTTTTTTCCTGCTGTGATTATGTTTAATATATTTCGAAGTGTTTTTGGACTTTGTTTTATCGAAGTGTCTTAGATATCGATAATAAGAACTTCGTGCCATATATAGGCCTATGCTTACGTAGTGTTTCCCGGATGGATTGTTTCCTTTGTGGATAAACCTACATGAAGTTTTGATAATGGGAAATTCTTACATTCGGAGGCTGAGTGACTTCATCTCGAATGATCGAAAAGAAGCGGAAAATTTAGGTCTGGTTAGAGAACAAATCCAGGTTTCGTTTCATGGAATCGACGGGGGGATCGTACGTCAAGGACCCAAGTCTCTGTTGAACGATTTAACTGTTTTAAGACGTGTTCTACCGAGGATTGTGTTACTTTAATGTGGGGGAAATGCCTTATCTAGACTTCATTGTAATTTACATGAACTCGCCGTCGATATAAGTAACTTGTTTCGAACGCACGCTCCGTGCAGCGTGTTGTTATTACACAGTTCATTGCTAGATTTGCTGCTATTTTAAAGGATATTATTATTTTGATATATGCTTTAAGAAAAAGTCCCAGAATATATTGCATACATCACATGATACATTATTTGCACATGTGTTGACATTATTTAGTATTGAATATCTATTGAATATCTAACGAGTGACGTAATGATGAAACAACTAATGTCGTCATTACGACATCATGATTTGAATTGTACTGCTCCTGAAAATTCTTTTCATCGTTTCAAGTTGTGTCATTTTATATGTAAACGCAGACTTAAAATGGCATGTTTCTGATGTTTACTATTGGAGTATTTGAATGCTGAGACACAGTGACATTTCATTTATATGAGCATATTATATTGCATTATTTATCAAGCTTGAAAATGGCTTTAATGAACACCGAGAAGCTACTACTTCAATTCCATTTTATCCAACCATAGTTAAACATAGTATTAGCTTGTACTAATACCATCGAACCATGGATGAATATATGAAAGTCGAGTGCGTTTCTACTGCGCCACCACCTGATGAAGTTTTAAAAACACACCCGCTTCAGTGAAGTCATGAAACAGACAGTTTACAATGTTACACCTGAGTGGGCCTACATAATAATACATTTTTGTCGAGGGCACACAACTCGCATCAACATACCTATCACGTTTGAAATAGGCTCGTACAAATCCCCTTCAATCATCAAAAATGTCTCGATTAAACCACGCCATGGTGCTTCTTAGCAATCGTTTCAATCAGTTAGGGAACAGGTTAACACAAGTGGTAAGTCGGCCGTCGAACAAAAGATATACCACAATGCGACAGACTTTAAATTGCGGAAATACTTATGGATATACCTTCAATTTAACTTTTAGAAGAATTGCAATTGCAAATTCTTCATAATAGATTATACCGAACATATAGAATGTTCATCATGCCACATATTTACTTTGTGTTAGTTCCAATGATTATCTTTTCCTCACTAACTTGTGGAAGGGCGACTCTTTCAGATAGATTTAACTTGTATTTGGAGCGTTCCGCTGGTTCCATCTGTAAACGTTCTCCCAGAAGCTCGCAGCGTAACTTGAGGGTGAGGGTGGTATGTCTGGAACCCTGCATATCCTGATTTGGGTCCAAGGGTGAAAAGAGCTTGATTTAGGACAATGTCCCGGTCGATGAGTGAAAGGAACCGAACAATGGAGTACCGTTTGCCACCAGGGCCATTAAGCAATCTATACAGAGCTTGACATAGCATCTGTTTGACAACATCCTCAGGAAACTTCATGGTGTCCATAAAGAATCGGCGGATGACCAATAGAGAATCAACTGGCTTCTCATTTTTCTCAACCTTGATACCTTTAACTACCAAATTCCACTTTCGTCCCCAAACCTCAAGGGCTAGTCGCTCGTCTGATTCTTTCTTTATCTTTTCATTAAGATCTGGAACAGTTACTTCCTGAAGGGTTTTGTTAGTATCATAGAGATTTTCAACAGAAAAGTTCAGAGACTCTATTTTGTCTTCCGCTCTCTCAACTCTTTCCTTTATACTAGAAATATCGTCATCAAATTTTTGAAAATAATGCGACATCTTCGTGCAAAATCTGTACAGGAATAGTCCGACATTTTGGAATTATCACTTACACCCTCCCAGGGTGTGGTAGACACGTATAAACGCTAGCGCAAAATGCACTTTTACGAACAGATTGTTTGTAAATGTCACTTCACAGGTTAAGACTGAAACAGAGTTTTTCAATGGGGCGAATGTGTATCGTTTTTTGTGGCAAAACCTACATATATTGCTGGAATTGTTCTCGTGTCCTCACCCTGCACACGTCATACTGGAAGTCAGCAGTTTCGATGATGCGTCTTCTTGCTCATCCAGAAACATCAGCCAATAAAGCAATACAATAATTCTAACCGAATTTGATTTTTTCCCAATAAAGATAAAACATGCCAAGTCAAGATTTTTACTTACCACTCTTATTTTCCAAATCTCTTTGTCAATCACACTGTGCTATCGTGAACGAATAGCATGTGTGTGTCTTAACCACATCCTGAGGCGTGCGCGACACCGTTTTGTAATATTATCCAGTAAGTCTTTAACCTAAGAGGCGATCCCGATTAAAAATAGAAAGACCAACAACAACATTTTCATACCGTCTCGATGGGCGACATAGTAGGAGTGCTGATTGCTCAGTTGTATGTACATTGCATAGCACATGCGAGAACCTGTAAGGATGTTCTTATGTAGTGAATCAGAGTGTTAATAGGACAGGTAGCCTTATATTGTGTGGATTGCTGTTACCGCTGCACATTACTTCCGCGTTGGTCAGTGTTAATTCAGTGCTTATATTTATTGATGCAAACGCTGTAATTAATGCAAAATATATGTGTTGCTAATGGCCATTTAAACTCCAAACCATACTTTATTTATCAATTGATTACCAACGTTCAACGTTCTGTTACTATATAACCTGCCTGTGTAACAGGCATAGCGCCAGCCTTACTTCAACGTGTACCTTTGCTATATCTATAGATATATATGTAGTGTACAGGTGTGTTAGACCCCATGTGGTTTCAATCTAGATGTCTTCACACACCCGTTGCATGCAGTATCCTCGGCCTTGTAATTTTCATCTACCTCCAACTTTTGAAACCGTGTGTTATGAGAGTGGCGAGTGGTGTACCTCATGACACCTGTACACTGGTGTATACGTGGCAGGTTAGGATCCGTACTGATTATGTATCCAATGTAACAAACAGAATATATATTCTTCACAACATAATACAAAATGAGGAAAAAACAAAAATAATAGAATCCAATCACCTCAGTTGTATCGTGTTTGTTACACCGAACCCCCACTCGATACAGATCCTCATCTAAAGCTATCTAATATCATCATGGTGTTGATAAACATTTGGATGCAGGATTAACATTATATAGAGTGCATTCATGTTGATTTCGTTCTAAAATCCTTCAGAAAGGCGTAATTTGCTAACATTTCTCTAATTATTTGTGATTTGGCAGCACATTTATGTCGTATTATGTAGAATTTTATTTTATACGAAGCGAGGAATCAGGGTAGCCATCTTGTGAAACAAAGGCCACAGCAACCTTATCATTACCTTTTGAACCATCAGAATATAAATGTAGAAATGTTTTATATTTTAACTGCAATTTGGAGAAGGAAGAATAAACTGTGCATTTGTCAAAAGAGCCAGGGTGGAATTTCCATCGTTCGAATTGACTGAATTTGGTCAATATCAATATCTGTGTTTTGTAAATACATACATGATCTTAATATTGCAGAAACAACAACCACATTTGCTATGAAGGCATTGCTTTAAGTATTGTACAATAAGTTCATAGTTCCTTTATTGCTCACCTGGATCCTAAAACTTAGCAATGGTAAAATACATGCTTTTTAGGTATTTCATTCATTTCCAATTAATAGCTCAGTCACTTTACCTCTTTGGTAGGGTAAGACCACTGGATAAATGATTTCATCTTTCATGACTTTTGTTCTCCTGTGATGTCCTGTGAGAGTATACATAGCTATGGGGTGGGCATTTTAACTGTTTCAAAGATATAAAGAAGAAAGTAAGTCCGTAGGAGTGGGATCACATCATAAAGGATTACTCCTAACATGGTATGTTTATCTCTTGATGCCTAATATTGTTATCTGTGGATGTCGGGTGGGGGATCTTTATTGCTCCAAAAATATATCCAATAATTCAAATCCCTAGGGATGTGGCCAGGCGCTATGGCAAAATCGCATACTATGACTATGTTTATATCTAGATCGCCATCAAAGCTATATATGATTATGTACAAAGGATGTCATCTGTTTCAAAGATATAACTGCGAAACGAAGTCCCTTGGAGTGGGTCCACAACCCTGGGCAAATTCTAAGTATGTGTATGGGATGGAGATCCCAACTTCTTCAAAATATAACCAAAAAGTCCTCAAGTGTGAGGCCCCATTCCAGTGTACTTTATTAAATCATGAATGTGCTTAGTTTCATTTCTCTGTGTAGCTTATGGACTGGAAATCGCAACTCTTTCCAATATATTACTTAGCGACTTATTGGAGTCAGCTCCCAGGTCTAATTCTTCATCATCAATGTGTTTCTCCTTTCATCCCGAACATTTCTATATTCAATGGTGGTCGGAACTGATTTGGAGAGATGACTAGGAAATCTAAGTTCCTGTGTATGTGGCTAGACCCAAGAGCCGATTTTTACATCATGATTGTATTTATCTCTCTATGAATAGCTCTGTTATATTTTGTTTTGAGTAGGTGATTTCAACTGTTGCAAAGACATATCCCAGAATCTCAAGGGTCGGATACACAACTAGGGACAATTTTCACATCAACATTAGGATCTCGTTAAACCTTTATCTTATACTTATAATTCTAAAAAGTCTGAGTTAATTCAAACAGAAAATAAATGTTATTTGCCTAATTCAATCAATTTCAACCATTTTTGTTCAGGCTCATCAGACCCTGGGGGTTGCAGATCCTAAAGCATTTGCAACAGCAGATTTCGTTGTGGCTAATTTTACATGATTTTTCAGATTTCCCATTGTTTTGGATGATGTTTTACCACCGATTCGTTTAATCATATCCCATACCTTTTTTGGTGGATATATTGGAATTTAATTTGGACATATTAGGTCTTCAAGACAATTTTTGTCTGAGCGTATAGCACGACGAGCTTTCTGTCGAACAATTTTGAAGTTAAGTTAACGCTTGTGGGGTTGTTCTTTAATTGCCTAAAAACGGTTTTCCTATTTCGAACAGCCTTATCACAATCTTCATTAATCTTAGGTTTCTTTTGTATTTTGGTATACATCCTTCGGCTATCTCAAGAAGTTCGGTACTAAAGGATTCTATTGGGTCTTCTAAATTCAGGATATCAATGGTGTTGAGAATTTTGGTAGTGAGATGTTCAAATTTACTCCAATCTGCTTTTAATAATTTCCAATGGGGTACACTATTGCTCTCTGGGGGTCCACAATTCCTTAGAAATATGTGAAAGTGGTCGCTTCCACAGAGATCGTCATGCACCGTCCATTCGAAATCGAGTAACAAAGATGGGTTTCATAAAGTTAAATCAAGGTGTGAGAATGTTCCGGAAGAGGGATACCAGTGATTTGGAGATTTATCATTGTAAAGACAAAGGTTATTTTCCAATATAAACTCTTGTTCCTGTATCATTAGTGTCGGGTCAACACTGCAACGGGACCTGATGCTATCCACAATCAGTTCCTATTTTTAGATCGGGTAACGACCGAAAATCTCGGATAAAAGGCAACTGTGATTCCTATTCTTAAACAGGGTAAAGGTACGACAGATCCACCCAGTTACCGCCTAATATGACTTCCGAATTGCGTCTGGAAAAATCTAGAGCAGATGTTAAATTCGAGATTATCTTGGTATCTGGAATCCAATCACATATCACCCCTACAAATCGGTTTTAGATTTAATCTAGTTACAACGATAACTTAGTTAGACTTGAAACCTTTTTTGCGCAAGGCTTTCATGGATCACTTAATTGTGATTTTCTTCGATTTGGAAAATGCTTACGACTCAACGTGGAAATACGGCATCATGAAAGATCTGTATGATATATATATATTAGAGGTAATATAACAAATCTTATTTCAAATGTTTGGACTGAAAAGTAAAAGAATTGTCAAAACATTATTTCCATAAATACAGGGTGTTCTTTACATTGATGTTTGAATCGACTTCACATTTGAGCAGATGAAAACGGATTTGAATTTCCACAATCAAATACAGTTTGTATGCATTTTTGTCAAATGCGCAGACAAATTCATTCTCCATTCTGCAACTAAAGGTTAGACAATGTATAAATTAACTGGTATAGATAGCCTCTCGCAACGCTAGAGTAGATCGTAAGTGAAACACTTTTGAAATATAAATTATCTGAGTTATCAGTAGTTGATTTTCCAGCTTTTTTTCTAAAAATAAGCTAAGAACTGTATGAATTTCCACGTTGTAGTACGGAATCGTTAGACGCAACTTGAAAGTAGCCACGAAAAGACTCGTCGAAAATGCACTTAGTGGATTCAGAGTAAAAAAAAATAAAAGTAGCGTATCTGCAAAAAGACACGTTTGTGGCAATGGGCATTTGCCCCGATTCCATTATAACCAAACCAAATGCAATGTCCAAGATATGTTGTAAGAGGTAACAGACTAAAAAGTATAATGTGTCTTCTTTTTTTCGTAATACATAATTTCATTTCTGTTTGGTCCGCGTATTGACATGATAATTTAAAATTGATGACGTATACTTTTCACTGTATTTTAATAATTAGAATTTTTTTTCTTTATCTAGAGAATAAAGCATACTGATTAACTGAAAAGGTTGTCCAATGTACGCCATGTTTGTGTTATTTCTTGTATTTTATTAAAACAAAACTGTCAATAAGCAATTATCTCGATTTCTTTATATCGTGTCATGAATGGAAAGATGCCTCTTATTGGAGGCACAGTTGAATTACATCTTCACATATATATAGTCTTATTATCAAAAGGCAACAATTTATTATTAAACTATTTTGATTATTATTTTTGCAACCAAAAATGCGTCTATTGGATAAACAGTGTATTTAGTATTGCATTCTTGTAGAGTAAAATCGAGAACTCTCTCCAAATGGCGTTTTCATGAATACAACCCCAAAATATATGATGAATATGTCCTCAAAATCACAAAAACTGCATCTTTTACTATCTTTGATACCGACTTTATAAATGAATGTATTTGTACATAATATTTTATGATTGATTTTGAATTGACAACTCTGCAAAACTACATCATTTGTACATGTTCTGAATAAATTCTATTCTAGTCAATATCTAAGTTTTGAATATTATGTTACCACATTTCCATTGCTTTTTACATTTTAAGAAATTATTTTGGTACAAAACTTTGAATACAAAAAATGTTGGTTTGATTGTACTTGTAATAAGCCTGATATTTTCCGTTTCTCTAACAGCATTACCGCCATAATTACGACCTAGTCTTTTCCATGTACCTGGGATGGCTGAACTCAAACCATAAAACTGAATTCTTCATACATGTGGAATATCAAAATGTTCCCTAAACTGCTGAAAAGTTAGTACTTTACCCTCATTATCGAAAAAATCTTAAATATTATTGATAACCTTATCTTGCCATAGCTGGTTATATACTAATTCATTTCCTATTTTAATGTTACTATTGAACCAAACTGGTTGCGAAAGGTAATATTCTGCAGTATTTACATATCTCCAGAACAAGTTGAGATTTCTTACTATTTTTTATCATGTCATACCTGTTATATGCAAGAGTGTTAAAGTTGCAATATCTTTCTAGATCATCTTGCGATAGTTATTTCCCGGGAGATATATTTCGGGGATCGAATAATTCCTTTACCCATGTTAGTTTCGAAGAATTTATAAAACAGTCAATATATATCATTTTCAATCCCATCATTTTCATAATAGTTTTTAATGTAGAACGCTTAATGCGATCTCTATATGGTGTGGTGGATTTGGTAACACGATAAACACTTGCAATAGAATAGCTAATACAAGTGATTTGATCAGATATGGCGAGATTTCTTAGGGGCCGATTTTTTAAAATACCCTCAATTTCTTTTATTTTTTCTTCGTAATTAACAAAAGTTGTGTCTGTTTTACTAAGATAATACTTAATACCAAGAAGTTTAAAGTTGCCTGTGAGATTCCACTTTAGTCTTCGATCTGTTAAAAGTAACTCTCGTATATTAGAATGTTCATTTTCTTCTAAAATAACAACTGTTTCTAGATTTTCAAACGCCAAAGGATCACTCTGTAATTGTAATATTTCTTATTCTAATTTGCCCATTCTTTCTTTTCTCCTTCTTTTTCCAACTAGCATATGAAATAGTTTTGCCCCTTATAGCTAATTTTATCATTTCCCATAAAAGTTGATCATTCACTGAAAAGCGAGTGTTGACGAAATTATTGTCAACTATTTCATCCACGGCATAATTGGTAAAAAATGGTTAATAACAGCTTTAACAATATCGGTATACGTTCTATCAAATAATAATGAATTAGTAAACTTCCAAGTCACCCGACCCCGTTCATGATTATGTAGCTTTAACTTAATAATGATCGGTGCATGATCAGATTTGTATTTCAATTCTATGTCGGAGAAAGTTACCAGAGGCTGAAGGTCGGATGAAACCACAAAATAATCAACTAGGCCCAAACCAGCTAAACCTTTTAGTATCTGGATGCTGAACTCCCCAAATATCTATTAAGTCGAGTTCGTCCACAGTCTCAATTATAGCAATCCTAGCATTTTTATTGTTTTCTCTCATATATTTGCGAGTATCTTTTTCGAAAGACATGACAGCGTTGAAATCTCCAATAATAATTACCGAGTCATTATCGAAAAGACAAACATTCCTTTTTAAACGGTTAGAAATATCCGGCGAATCAGTATTTGGACCATAAACACATAGTAGTGTCATGCTTTGGTTTTTAATACTTCTGTCAAGAATTATGAAATTTCCAAATTCATCGGATAGCAATCCAGACCCAATTCATGTTTAAACTGCCGTTCTGAAAATGCTTTAGAATGAGTATCTATTAATACTGAAATGTCACAATTTCTTTCCTTGCATAAATGGAATATATCCCTTCTCTTTATGTTATCTGATAAACCTCTGCAGTTCATACTAGCTATAGTAAGTTCAACCATAATCAATTTCTGTAATTTTCTCTGGGAATAAGTAATGCACTGTTACAGTTTAGATGGACCAGTTTTGTATGCATATATTGGTAATGTCATACTTATGTGGACCAAAGAAAGTATAACCCCCCCCCCCCTTTCCCCATCCTTATCCCTTGGAATCCCCTCCCCAATACCCCACTCATCCACAGTATGTAGAATACAAAATATATTTCTGGTTGTGTATACCTTTTTACCAGAAGACACCACATTTACTACGTGAAGACAGAAAAAAATATTTGCATACCAAATATATCAAACTTTGAATTATATTAAATGTACCTTGTCAGTCTTTTTAAATGTTAATCTAACGCTATTCAACGCAAAAATTCAAATCATTGGTTTAGCGCTATTTTTTTAAATTTATTGAACATCAAAGTTCAATATCAAAACGCTAACTTGCTAACACTAAATTTATACCAAGTTATAACATTATTCAAAGTTTAAACTCTCACTTGTTTACATAAGCCATATTAACGCTTAAATATTCAACGCCAAATCAACGTTATGAACGTTTAACACTTTCAAATACCGGTAGTTAGCCAATGTGCTATACATAATTTGATAAGTCCTACTGCGCTCTTACACGCACGGGCGCACATATTCTCTTGTATCGGCGTTCAAATGTCACCTTTGGAGATGTGGAAAGGTAAATAACATTCCTACCGATCACTCCATGGAAGTGTGTTTGTGTTAAATTATACATGTACAATGTACTGGTATTAACTAACAGCATGCAATTTATAGAGACATTCATCGAAAGATCAACCTTGCTAACCAGAAGGGCTTCAATAGAAAAAGTAACACAAGGTAAACATAAAAATATGATATTGGCCAAAAGATATACCACAATGCGACAGACTTTAAATTGCGGAAATACTTATGAATATACCTTCAATTTAACTTTTAGAAGAATTGCAATTGCAAATTCTTCATAATAGATTATACCGAATATATAGAATGTTCATCATGCCACATATTTACTTTGTGTTAGTTCCAATGATTATCTTTTCCTCACTAACTTGTGGAAGGGCGACTCTTTCAGATAGATTTAACTTGTATTTGGAGCGTTCCGCTGGTTCCATCTGTAAACGTTCTCCCAGAAGCTCGCAGCGTAACTTGAGGGTGAGGGTGGTATGTCTGGAACCCTGCATATCCTGATTTGGGTCCAAGGGTGAAAAGAGCTTGATTTAGGACAATGTCCCGGTCGATGAGTGAAAGGAACCGAACAATGAAGTACCGTTTGCCACCAGGGCCATTAAGCAATCTATACACAGCTTGACATAGCATCTGTTTGACAACATCCTCAGAAAACTTCATGGTGTCCATAAAGAATCGGCAGATGACCAATAGAGAATCAACTGGCTTCTCATTTTTCTCAACCTTGATACCTTTAACTACCAAATTCCACTTTCGTCCCTAAACCTCAAGGGCTAGTCGCTCGTCTGATTCTTTCTTTATCTTTTCATTAAGATCTGGAACAGTTACTTCCTGAAGGGTTTTGTTAGTATCATAGAGATTTTCAACAGAAAAGTTCAGAGACTCTATTTTGTCTTCCGCTCTCTCAACTCTTTCCTTCATACTAGAACTATCGTCATCAAGTTTTTGAAAATAATGCGACATCTTCGTGCAAAATCTGTACAGGAATAGTCCGACATTTTGGAATTATCACTTACACCCTCCCAGGGTGTGGTAGACATGTATAAACGCTAGCGCAAAATGCACTTTTACGAACAGATTGTAAATGTCACTTCACAGGTTAAGACTGAAACAGAGTTTTTCAATGGGGCGAATGTGTATCGTTTTTTGTGGCAAAACCTACATATATTGCTGGAATTGTTCTCGTGTCCTCACCCTGCACACGTCATACTGGAAGTCAGCAGTTTCGATGATGCGTCTTCTTGCTCATCCAGAAACATCAGCCCATAAAGCAATACAATAATTCTAACCGAATTTGATTTTTTCCCAATAAAGATAAAACATGCCAAAAATGAAGAGTCAAGATTTTTACTTACCACTCTTATTTTCCAAATCTCTTTGTCAATCACACTGTGCTATCGTGAATGAATAGCATGTGTGTGTCTTAACCACATCCCGAGGCGTGCGCGACACCGTTTTGTAATATTATCCAGTAAGTCTTTGCACGAACCTAAGAGGCGATCCCGATTAAAAATAGAAAGACCAACAACAACATTTTCATACCGTCTCGATGGGCGACATAGTAGGAGTGCTGATTGCTCAGTTGTATGTACATTGCATAGCACATGCGAGAACCTGTAAGGATGTTCTTATGTAGTGAATCAGAGTTTTAATAGGACAGGTAGCCTTATATTGTGTGGATTGCTGTTACCGCTGCACATTACTTCCGCGTTGGTCAGTGTTAATTCAGTGCTTATATTTATTGATGCAAACGCTGTAATTAATGCAAAATATATGTGTTGCTAATGGCCATTTAAACTCCAAACCATACTTTATTTATCAATTGATTACCAAAGTTCAACGTTCTGTTACTATATAACCTGCCTGTGTAACAGGCATAGTGCCAGCCTTACTTCAACGTGTACCTTTGCTATATTTATAGATATATATGTAGTGTACAGGTATGTTAGACCCCATGTGGTTTCAATCTAGAAGTCTTCACACACCCGTTGCATGCAGTATCCTCGGCCTTGTAATTTTCATCTACCTCCAACTTTTGAAACCGTGTGTTATGAGAGTGGCGAGTGGTGTACCTCATGACACCTGTACACTGGTGTATACGTGGCAGGTTAGGATCCGTACTGATTATGTATCCAATGTAACAAACAGAATATATATTCTTCACAACATAATACAAAATGAGGAAAAAACAAAAATAATAGAATCCAATCACCTCAGTTGTATCGTGTTTGTTACACCGAACCCCCACTCGATACAGATCCTCATCTAAAGCTATCTAATATCATCATGGTGTTGATAAACATTTGGATGCAGGATTAACATTATATAGAGTGCATTCATGTTGATTTCGTTCTAAAATCCTTCAGAAAGGCGTAATTTGCTAACATTTCTCTAATTATTTGTGATTTGGCAGCACATTCATGTCGTATTATGTAGAATTTTATTTTATACGAAGCGAGGAATCAGGGTAGCCATCTTGTGAAACAAAGGCCACAGCAACCTTATCATTACCTTTTGAACCATCAGAATATAAATGTAGAAATGTTTTATATTTTAACTGCAATTTGGAGAAGGAAGAATAAACTGTGCATTTGTCAAAAGAGCCAGGGTGGAATTTCCATCGTTCGAATTGACTGAATTTGGTCAATATCAATATCTGTGTTTTGTAAATACATACATGATCTTAATATTGCAGAAACAACAACCACATTTGCTATGAAGGCATTGCTTTAAGTATTGTACAATAAGTTCATAGTTCCTTTATTGCTCACCTGGATCCTAAAACTTAGCAATGGTAAAATACATGCTTTTTAGGTATTTCATTCATTTCCAATTAATAGCTCAGTCACTTTACCTCTTTGGTAGGGTAAGACCACTGGATAAATGATTTCATCTTTCATGACTTTTGTTCTCCTGTGATGTCCTGTGAGAGTATACATAGCTATTGGGTGGGCATTTTAACTGTTTCAAAGATATAAAGAAGAAAGTAAGTCCGTAGGAGTGTGATCACATCATAAAGGATTACTCCTAACATGGTATATTTATCTCTTGATGCCTAATATTGTTATCTGTGGTTGTCGGGTGGGGGATCTTTATTGCTCCAAAAATATATCCAATAATTCAAATCCCTAGGGATGTGGCCAGGCGCTATGGCAAAATCGCATACTATGACTATGTTTATATCTAGATCGCCATCAAAGCTATATATGATTATGTACAAAGGATGTCATCTGTTTCAAAGATATAACTGCGAAACGAAGTCCCTTGGAGTGGGTCCACAACCCTGGGCAAATTCTAAGTATGTTTATGGGATGGAGATCCCAACTTCTTCAAAATATAACTAAAAAGTCCTCAAGTGTGAGGCCCCATTCCAGTGTACTTTATTAAATCATGAATGTGCTTAGTTTCATTTCTCTGTGTAGCTTATGGACTGGAAATCGCAACTCTTTCCAATATATTACTTAGCGACTTATTGGAGTCAGCTCCCAGGTCTAATTCTTCATCATCAATGTGTTTCTCCTTTCATCCCGAACATTTCTATATTCAATGGTGGTCGGAACTGATTTGGAGAGATGACTAGGAAATCTAAGTTCCTGTGTATGTGGCTAGACCCAAGAGCCGATTCTTACATCATGATTGTATTTATCTCTCTATGAATAGCTCTGTTATATTTTGTTTTGAGTAGGTGATTTCAACTGTTGCAAAGACATATCCCAGAATCTCAAGGGTCGGATACACAACTAGGGACAATTTTCACATCAACATTAGGATCTCGTTAAACCTTTATCTTATACTTATAATTCTAAAAAGTCTGAGAAACAGAAACAGAAAATAAATGTTATTTGCCTAATTCAATCAATTTCAACCATTTTTTTTCAGGCTCATCAGACCCTGGGGGTTGCAGATCCTAAAGCATTTGCAATAGCAGATTTCGTTGTGGCTAATTTTACATGATTTTTCAGATTTCCCATTGTTTTGGATGATGTTTTACCACCGATTCGTTTAATCATATCCCATACCTTTTTTGGTGGATATATTGGAATTTAATTTGGACATATTAGGTCTTCAAGACAATTTTTGTCTGAGCGTATAGCACGACGAGCTTTCTGTCGAACAATTTTGAAGTTAAGTTAACGCTTGTGGGGTTGTTCTTTAATTGCCTAAAAACGGTTTTCCTATTTCGAACAGCCTTATCACAATCTTCATTAATCTTAGGTTTCTTTTGTATTTTGGTATACATCCTTCGGCTATCTCAAGAAGTTCGGTACTAAAGGATTCTATTGGGTCTTCTAAATTCAGGATATCAATGGTGTTGAGAATTTTGGTAGTGAGATGTTCAAATTTACTCCAATCTGCTTTTAATAATTTCCAATGGGGTACACTATTGCTCTCTGGGGGTCCACAATTCCTTAGAAATATGTGAAAGTGGTCGCTTCCAAGGAGATCGTCATGCACCGTCCATTCGAAATCGAGTAACAAAGATGGGTTTCATAAAGTTAAATCAAGGTGTGAGAATGTTCCGGAAGAGGGATACCAGTGATTTGGAGATTTATCATTGTAAAGACAAAGGTTATTTTCCAATATAAACTCTTGTTCCTGTATCATTAGTGTTGGGTCAACACTGCAACGGGACCTGATGCTATCCACAATCAGTTCCTATTTTTAGATCGGGTAACGACCGAAAATCTCGGAAAAAAAGCAACTGTGATCCCTATTCTTAAACAGGGTAAAGGTACGACAGATCCACCCAGTTACCGCCTAATATGACTTCCGAATTGCGTCTGGAAAAATCTAGAGCAGATGTTGAATTCGAGATTATCTTGGTATCTGGAATCCAATCACATATCACCCCTACAAATCGGTTTTAGATTTAATCTAGTTACAACGATCACTTAGACTTGAAACCTTTTTTGCGTAAGGCATTCATGGATCACTTAACGTGGAAATACGGCATCATGAAAGATCTGTATGATATATATATATTAGAGGTAATATAACAAATCTTATTTCAAATGTTTGGACTGAAAAGTAAAAGAATTGTCAAAACATTATTTCCATAAATACAGGGTGTTCTTTACATTGATGTTTGAATCGACTTCACATTTGAGCAGATGAAAACGGATTTGAATTTCCACAATCAAATACAGTTTGTATGCATTTTTGTCAAATGCGCAGACAGATTCATTCTCCAATCTGCAACTAAAGGTTAGACAATGTATAAATTAACTGGTACAGATAGCCTCTCGCAACGCTAGAGTAGATCGTAAGTGAAACACTTTTGAAATATAAATTATCTGAGTTATCAGTAGTTGATTTTCCAGCTTTTTTTTCTAAAAATAAGCTAAGAACTGTATGAATTTCCACGTTGTAGTACGGAATCGTTAGACGCAACTTGAAAGTAGCCACGAAAAGACTCGTCGAAAATGCACTTAGTGGATTCAGAGTAAAAAAAAATAAAAGTAGCGTATCTGCAAAAAGACACGTTTGTGGCAATGGGCATTTGCCCCGATTCCATTATAACCAAACCAAATGCAATGTCCAAGATATGTTGTAAGAGGTAACAGACTAAAAAGTATAATGTGTCTTCTTTTTTTCGTAATACATAATTTCATTTCTGTTTGGTCCGCGTATTGACATGATAATTTAAAATTGATGACGTATACTTTTCACTGTATTTTAATAATTAGAATTTTTTTTCTTTATCTAGAGAATAAAGCATACTGATTAACTGAAAAGGTTGTCCAATGTACGCCATGTTTGTGTTATTTCTTGTATTTTATTAAAACAAAACTGTCAATAAGCAATTATCTCGATTTCTTTATATCGTGTCATGAATGGAAAGATGCCTCTTATTGGAGGCACAGTTGAATTACATCTTCACATATATATAGTCTTATTATTAAACGGCAACAATTTATTATTAAACTATTTTGATTATTATTTTTGCAACCAAAAATGCGTCTATTTGATAAACAGTGTATTTAGTATTGCATTCTTGTAGAGTAAAATTGAGAACTCTCTCCAAATGGCGTTTTCATGAATACAACCCCAAAATATATGATGAATATGTCCTCAAAATCACAAAAACTGCATCTTTTACTATCTTTGATACCGACTTTATAAATGAATGTATTTGTACATAATATTTTATGATTGATTTTGAATTGACAATTCTGCAAAACTACATCATTTGTACATGTTCTGAATAAATTCTATTCTAGTCAATCTCTAAGTTTTGAATATTATGTTACCACATTTCCATTGCTTTTTACATTTTAAGAAATTATTTTGGTACAAAACTTTGAATACAAAAAATGTTGGTTTGATTGTACTTGTAATAAGCCTGATATTTTCCGTTTCTCTAACAGCATTACCGCCATAATTACGAACTAGTCTTTTCCATGTACCTGGGATGGCTGAACTCAAACCATAAAACTGAATTCTTCATACATGTGGAATATCAAAATGTTCCCTAAACTGCTGAAAAGTTAGTACTTTACCCTCATTATCGAAAAAATCTTAAATATTATTGATGCCCTTATCTTGCCATAGCTGGTTATATACTAATTCATTTCCTATTTTAATGTTACTATTGAACCAAACTGGTTGCGAAAGGTAATATTCTGCAGTATTTACATATCTCCAGAACAAGTTGAGATTTCTTACTATTTTTTATCATGTCATACCTGTTATATGCAAGAGTGTTAAAGTTGCAATATCTTTCTAGATCATCTTGCGATAGTTATTTCCCGGGAGATATATTTCGGGGATCGAATAATTCCTTTACCCATGTTAGTTTCGAAGAATTTATAAAACAGTCAATATATATCATTTTCAATCCCATCATTTTCATAATAGTTTTTAATGTAGAACGCTTAATGCGATCTCTATATGGTGTGGTGGATTTGGTAACACGATAAACACTTGCAATAGAATAGCTTATACAAGTGATTTGATCAGATATGGCGAGATTTCTTAGGGGCCGATGTTTTAAAATACCCTCAATTTCTTTTATTTTTTCTTCGTAATTAACAAAAGTTGTGTCTGTTTTACTAAGATAATACTTAACACCAAGAAGTTTAAAGTTGCCTGTGAGATTCCACTTTAGTCTTCGATCTGTTAAAAGTAACTCTCGTATATTAGAATGTTCATTTTCTTCTAAAATAACAACTGTTTCTAGATTTTCAAACGCCAAAGGATCACTCTGTAATTGTAAAATTTCTTATTCTAATTTGCCCATTCTTTCTTTTCTCCTTCTTTTTCCAACTAGCATATGAAATTATTTTGCCCCTTATAGCTAATTTTATCATTTCCCATAAAAGTTGATCATTCACTGAAAAGCGGGTGTTGACGAAATTATTGTCAACTATTTCATCCACGGCATAATTGGTAAAAAATTGGTTAGTAACAGCTTTAACAATATCGGTATACGTTCTATCAAATAATAATGAATTAGTAAACTTCCAAGTCACCCTACCCCGTTCATGATTATGTAGCTTTAACTTAATAATGATCGGTGCATGATCAGATTTGTATTTCAATTCTATGTCGGAGAAAGTTACCAGAGGCTGAAGGTCGGATGAAACCACAAAATAATCAAGCCGGCTAGCTTTTCCACTAGGCCCAAACCAGCTAAACCTTTTAGTATCTGGATGCTGAACCCGCCAAATATCTATTAAGTCGAGTTCGTCCATAGTATCAATTATAGCAATCCTAGCATTTTTATTGTTTTCTCTCATATATTTGCGAGTATCTTTTTCGAAAGACATGACAGCGTTGAAATCTCCAATAATAATTACCGAGTCATTATCGAAAAGACAAACATTTCTTTTTAAACGGTTAGAAATATCCGGCGAATCAGTATTTGGACCATAAACACATAGTAGTGTCATTCTTTGGTTTTTAATACTTCTGTCAAGAATTATGAAATTTCCAAATTCATCGGATAGCAATCCAGACCCAATTCATGTTTCAACTGCCGTTCTGAAAATGCTTTAGAATGAGTATCTATTAATACTGAAATGTCACAATTTCTTTCCTTGCATAAATGGAATATATCCCTTCTCTTTATGTTATCTGATAAACCTCTGCAGTTCATACTAGCTATAGTAAGTTCAACCATAATCAATTTCTGTAATTTTCTCTGGGAATAAGTAATGCATTGTTACAGTTTAGATGGACCAGTTTTGTATGCATATATTGGTAATGTCATATTTATGTGGACCAAAGAAAGTATAACCCCCCCCCCCCCCCCTTTCCCCATCCTTATCCCTTGGAATCCCCTCCCCAATACCCCACTCATCCACAGTATGTAGAATACAAAATATATTTCTGGTTGTGTATACCTTTTTACCAGAAGACACCACATTTACTACGTGAAGACAGAAAAAAAATATTTGCATACCAAATATATCAAACTTTGAATTATATTAAATGTACCTTGTCAGTCTTTTTAAATGTTAATCTAACGCTATTCAACGCAAAAAATCAAATCATTGGTTTAGCGCTATTTTTTTTAATTTATTGAACATCAAAGTTCAATATCAAAACGCTAACTTGCTAACACTAAATTTATACCAAGTTATAACATTATTCAAAGTTTAAACTCTCACTTGTTTACATTAGCCAAATTAACGCTTAAATATTCAACGCCAAATCAACGTTATAAACGTTTAACACTTTCAAATACGGGTAGTTAGCCAATGTGCTATACATAATTTGATAAGTCCTACTGCGCTCTTACACGCACGGGCGCACATATTCTCTTGTATCGGCGTTCAAATGTCACCTTTGGAGATGTGGAAAGGTAAATAACATTCCTACCGATCACTCCATGGAAGTGTGTTTGTGTTATATTATACATGTACAATGCACTGGTATTAACTAACAGCATGCAATTTATAGAGACATTCATCGAAAGATCAACCTTGCTAACCAGAAGGGCTTCAATAGAAAAAGTAACAGAAGGTAAACATAAAAATATGATATTGGCCAAAAGATATACCACAATGCGACAGACTTTAAATTGCGGAAATACTTATGAATATACCTTCAATTTAACTTTTAGAAGAATTGCAATTGCCAATTCTTCATAATAGATTATACCGAACATATAGAATGTTCATCATGCCACATTTTTACTTTGTGTTAGTTCCAATGATTATCTTTTCCTCACTAACTTGTGAAGGGCGACTCTTTCAGATAGATTTAACTTGTATTTGGAGCGTTCCGCTGGTTCCATCTGTAAACGTTCTCCCAGAAGCTCGCAGCGTAACTTGAGGGTGAGGGTGGTATGTCTGGAACCCTGCATATCCTGATTTGGGTCCAAGGGTGAAAAGAGCTTGATTTAGGACAATGTCCCGGTCGATGAGTGAAAGGAACCGAACAATGAAGTACCGTTTGCCACCAGGGCCATTAAGCAATCTATACACAGCTTGACATAGCATCTGTTTGACAGCATCCTCAGAAAACTTCATGGTGTCCATAAAGAATCGGCGGATGACCAATAGAGAATCAACTGGCTTCTCATTTTTCTCAAACTTGATACCTTTAACTACCAAATTCCACTTTCGTCCCCAAACCTCAAGGGCTAGTCGCTCGTCTGATTCTTTCTTTATCTTTTCATTAAGATCTGGAACAGTTACTTCCTGAAGGGTTTTGTTAGTATCATAGAGATTTTCAACAGAAAAGTTCAGAGACTCTATTTTGTCTTCCGCTCTCTCAACTCTTTCCTTCATACTAGAAATATCGTCATCAAATTTTTGAAAATAATGCGACATCTTCGTGCAAAATCTGTACAGGAATAGTCCGACATTTTGGAATTATCACTTACACCCTCCCAGGGTGTGGTAGACACGTATAAACGCTAGCGCAAAATGCACTTTTACGAACAGATTGTTTGTAAATGTCACTTCACAGGTTAAGACTGAAACAGAGTTTTTCAATGGGGCGAATGTGTATCGTTTTTTGTGGCAAAACCTACATATATTGCTGGAATTGTTCTCGTGTCCTCACCCTGCACACGTCATACTGGAAGTCAGCAGTTTCGATGATGCGTCTTCTTGCTCATCCAGAAACATCAGCCCATAAAGCAATACAATAATTCTAACCGAATTTGATTTTTTCCCAATAAAGATAAAACATGCCAAAAATGAAGAGTCAAGATTTTTACTCACCACTCTTATTTTCCAATTCTCTTTGTCAATCACACTGTGCTATCGTGAATGAATAGCATGTGTGTGTCTTAACCACATCCTGAGGCGTGCGCGACACCGTTTTGTAATATTATCCAGTAAGCCTTTGCACGAACCTAAGAGGCGATCCCGATTAAAAATAGAAAGACCAACAACAACATCTTCATACCGTCTCGATGGGCGACAAAGTAAGAGTGCTGATTGTTAAGTGGTATGTACATTGTATAGCGCATGCGAGAACCTGTAAGGATGTTCTTATGTAGTGAATCAGAGTTTTAATAGGACAGGTAGCCTTATATTGTGTGGATTGCTGTTACCGCTGCACATTACTTCCGCGTTGGTCAGTGTTAATTCAGTGCTTATATTTATTGATGCAAACGCTGTAATTAATGCAAAATATATGTGTTGCTAATGGCCATTGAAACTCCAAACCATACTTTATTTATCAATTGATTACCAACGTTCAACGTTCTGTTACTATATAACCTGCCTGTGTAACAGGCATAGTGCCAGCCTTACTTCAACGTGTACCTTTGCTATATCTATAGATATATATGTAGTGTACAGGTGTGTTAGACCCCATGTGGTTTCAATCTAGATGTCTTCACACACCCGTTGCATGCAGTATCCTCGGCCTTGTAATTTTCATCTACCTCCAACTTTTGAAACCGTGTGTTATGAGAGTGGCGAGTGGTGTACCTCATGACACCTGTACACTGGTGTATACGTGGCAGGTTAGGATCCGTACTGATTATGTATCCAATGTAACAAACAGAATATATATTCTTCACAACATAATACAAAATGAGGAAAAAACAAAAATAATAGAATCCAATCACCTCAGTTGTATCGTGTTTGTTATACCGAACCCCCACTCGATACAGATCCTCATCTAAAGCTATCTAATATCATCATGGTGTTGATAAACATTTGGATGCAGGATTAACATTATATAGAGTGCATTCATGTTGATTTCGTTCTAAAATCCTTCAGAAAGGCGTAATTTGCTAACATTTCTCTAATTATTTGTGATTTGGCAGCACATTCATGTCGTATTATGTAGAATTTTATTTTATACGAAGCGAGGAATCAGGGTAGCCATCTTGTGAAACAAAGGCCACAGCAACCTTATCATTACCTTTTGAACCATCAGAATATAAATGTAGAAATGTTTTATATTTTAACTGCAATTTGGAGAAGGAAGAATAAACTGTGCATTTGTCAAAAGAGCCAGGGTGGAATTTCCATCGTTCGAATTGACTGAATTTGGTCAATATCAATATCTGTGTTTTGTAAATACATACATGATCTTAATATTGCAGAAACAACAACCACATTTGCTATGAAGGCATTGCTTTAAGTATTGTACAATAAGTTCATAGTTCCTTTATTGCTCACCTGGATCCTAAAACTTAGCAATGGTAAAATACATGCTTTTTAGGTATTTCATTCATTTCCAATTAATAGCTCAGTCACTTTACCTCTTTGGTAGGGTAAGACCACTGGATAAATGATTTCATCTTTCATGACTTTTGTTCTCCTGTGATGTCCTGTGAGAGTATACATAGCTATGGGGTGGGCATTTTAACTGTTTCAAAGATATAAAGAAGAAAGTAAGTCCGTAGGAGTGGGATCACATCATAAAGGATTACTCCTAACATGGTATGTTTATCTCTTGATGCCTAATATTGTTATCTGTTGTTGTCTCCAAAAATATATCCAATAATTCAAATCCCTAGGGATGTGGCCAGGCGCTATGGCAAAATCGCATACTATGACTATGTTTATATCTAGATCGCCATCAAAGCTATATATGATTATGTACAAAGGATGTCATCTGTTTCAAAGATATAACTGCGAAACGAAGTCCCTTGGAGTGGGTCCACAACCCTGGGCAAATTCTAAGTATGTGTATGGGATGGAGATCCCAACTTCTTCAAAATATAACCAAAAAGTCCTCAAGTGTGAGGCCCCATTCCAGTGTACTTTATTAAATCATGAATGTGCTTAGTTTCATTTCTCTGTGTAGCTTATGGACTGGAAATCGCAACTCTTTCCAATATATTACTTAGCGACTTATTGGAGTCAGCTCCCAGGTCTAATTCTTCATCATCAATGTGTTTCTCCTTTCATCTCGAACATTTCTATATTCAATGGTGGTCGGAACTGATTTGGAGAGATGACTAGGAAATCTAAGTTCCTGTGTATGTGGCTAGACCCAAGAGCCGATTCTTACATCATGATTGTATTTATCTCTCTATGAATAGCTCTGTTATATTTTGTTTTGAGTAGGTGATTTCAACTGTTGCAAAGACATATCCCAGAATCTCAAGGGTCGGATACACAACTAGGGACAATTTTCACATCAACATTAGGATCTCGTTAAACCTTTATCTTATACTTATAATTCTAAAAAGTCTGAGTTAATTCAAACAGAAAATAAATGTTATTTGCCTAATTCAATCAATTTCAACCATTTTTGTTCAGGCTCATCAGACCCTGGGGGTTGCAGATCCTAAAGCATTTGCAACAGCAGATTTCGTTGTGGCTAATTTTACATGATTTTTCAGATTTCCCATTGTTTTGGATGATGTTTTACCACCGATTCGTTTAATCATATCCCATACCTTTTTTGGTGGATATAATGGAATTTAATTTGGACATATAAGGTCTTCAAGACAATTTTTGTCTGAGCGTATAGCACGACGAGCTTTCTGTCGAACAATGTTGAAGTTAAGTTAACGCTTGTGGGGTTGTTCTTTAATTGCCTAAAAACGGTTTTCCTATTTCGAACAGCCTTATCACAATCTTCATTAATCTTAGGTTTCTTTTGTATTTTGGTATACATCCTTCGGCTATCTCAAGAAGTTCGGTACTAAAGGATTCTATTGGGTCTTCTAAATTCAGGATATCAACGGTGTTGAGAATTTTGGTAGTGAGATGTTCAAATTTACTCCAATCTGCTTTTAATAATTTCCAATGGGGTACACTATTGCTCTCTGGGGGTCCACAATTCCTTAGAAATATGTGAAAGTGGTCGCTTCCACAGAGATCGTCATGCACCGTCCATTCGAAATCGAGTAACAAAGATGGGTTTCATAAAGTTAAATCAAGGTGTGAGAATGTTCCGGAAGAGGGATACCAGTGATTTGGAGATTTATCATTGTAAAGACAAAGATTATTTTCCAATATAAACTCTTGTTCCTGTATCATTAGTGTCGGGTGAACCCCAAAGGTTGTTGTGACCATTAAAGTCACCCAAAATATGAATGGGAGAGGCAGTCGCGATAGGAGTTCGTCTAGTTGGTTGTTTGTAAAATCAGAGTTTGAAGGGAGATAAATGGAGCATACTATAAACGTTCTATGGAGCGTAACACTAACATCAGTTGCCTAGAGATCTGTATTTAATGGTATGTTTCTGTGAGAAACTTGGTTGTCAACCAGGAGAGCAACTCTGCCGGTTGCTGTGTTGCTAATAGGACCGAAGTAATTAAACAATGAATAATTTCTGAAGTTGAAATTTTTCTCGGCTCTGGTGAGCGTTTCTTGGAGACAGATAACACTAGGGTTATGTTCTTGAGACAGTCGAATAATTTCATCAATATTTGATTAAAGACCTCTACAATTCCATTTGATTATTGTATCCATTATAACTAACCAAAATAGAGATAAGTGGGGGACCAATGATAATTAGCTAGTCTACTTGTTTAACCTGGGGTAGTTTGACAGCTTTGATAGAGATCTTGGATGATTTGGAAGTAGCTACCTGGTACTCCATATCCTCCAAAGAGCCAAATTTGTTGACGGTGTGAATTGGCTTTGGCTGATTTTTCACTTTTTTAGTGCTGGGAGCAGGTTTTGATGGGTATTTGGGTTTCTGATTGTGTCTTGATGGTGGTGGTGGTGATAGCAATGACTGTGTTGAAGAAGGCTTTGATACAGCAGCCCGAAGGACAGAAAGATTGTCTATGTAGCTGCATCACATGCCGACTTCAATCGCAACTTCGTTATTCATATCGTTTCCTTGCCACTACTTCCACTAATGCCATTTGCGGTATTTGGTTATTGTGACTATATGCGAATTCCCAAAGCCTCTGGAAATATGTGTTAACCAAGCATTCTCTCTCCTGCTGCGATCTGGTACACGACATCCCCTTGTATATTGAGTCATGAAACCATGGTTTGATCCCAGCGATTATACGGTCTGCGTAAGCTTTTTTGGTCACATCATCTTGTTAAAAGAAACATACACTGAGGTCAGAACTAGTATGTTACATTTATTTGGTAACCGGAATATAGGTAACTTATCAATAAAATATTAAATAAATGCGGTCTTCCTTGAACAGAAAATGTATAACGTTTGTGCTACTCAAAATGCATCTGACTCGATTACTCATTTAACCAGAAGCTTACCTATAATCCTAAGATATTTTACGTTACCTACCTTTCTTGGTTATTGCGAAGGAAGGATGAGACATTTTGTGAACGAACGATCGTGTTGATACTAGTTCCAAGCCGATCTCAAGGAGCTCATTGTCTTTTTCCTTAAACGGTAAAGCATGATCATCTTCTGTCCTGAAGATTTCGTAACCGACATTGCACTCCATAAATTCGTCCTGTCAAATTAGTTTGATATTACAAGATATGTTTTTGGCGGTTGAATGATATTTGCAGGCGGTAAACATGTTTGATATTGGTGTGTAATCTCAGCGGACCTAAGGGGTATGGCCAAAAGGTTTGAAATGGATTTAAATAAAAAAGTAAACAACACTTATTAGTAAAAGGGTTTTAAGTTATTTATTGAAACTAATATCATCAGTAGCACATTTTCACTTAGGAACAAGTGATCCTTAAGGGTATATATAATATAAAAGACCTATATATGAAAGAGGGCAAATAAGACTAAAATAAATTGCTCAAATATGCACGATAGCTTACATTAGAAGACATTGGATGGTTCAAATTTTCATGCACTACACAAATGCCATTACTCTGGACATTTTGCTTGTTGGAAAACATGATACAGGTCTAATATCAGCACCCTGGACCTTTTGGTTATCGATAAGTTGTTTAAACACATTTGACCCTATGACCATGAAAGTAGGTCAATGGCATTCATGTTTACAAATTTGGTAGCTCTTTCGCTGATATGCAACGACCCAATATCAATACCCTGGCTACGGGAAAAAAACAGTTTGAGTGGAATGTTTACGCACGGCGAACGGCGCACGACGACAGATGATCGTAAGGTAAAACACATGTTTTATAAGTGTAAGGCTAGATTTTACATGTACAGTTTGATGGTGTAAACATATTGATCTTTGCTGATCAAATCAACTAAAATAAAAAAAAAATCCAGAAATAGCTGAACATTCGCATATTAGGTAGTGGAACATGTAGCTTTATATACAAAAGTTGTGTCTCTTTTCTCAATTATTTCTGCAAATTTTCTATCCTAACACTCGCAATTCGTTCTTATTCCTACTGCGTCAAAACTTATAGGGAAAACAACCTTTAACGTCCACAAACCTCAATGGGAATGTTACCAGCAGACATACCATATAGAGTATAGATATTGATTTTCATTTTAAAACACAATACATGATATAATTGTCATCATTTCTATAAAAGTCCGAGTAATATCGAACAATAATCAGTTACAAAGAAGCCATGCACAACGCATACACATAAATATAGTTCACCTTGGTGATCAGGCCATCCCCCACCAACGTTTTCAATATGTGCCCTAGAGTGGCCATTCCACCTTCAATATGAATCGGTATTTCGCCTTGTTTTGTCGTTCCTGTATTTAGTACTACAAGATATCCTCCTGCAAAACATATGCATACATTTGCAGTAATATTCCTGAAATATCTAATCCGATTTCCAGTCACTGGTAAAACATCTGAACAATTAAAGTTGTCGATTTCATTTTTAATTGAATAACATAGCCTGACGTTACTAGTAACGAAACATAACCATTTCACTAAAAGAGACTCGCGAAGCATGCACAATAATTATTATAATGGTTATTTCGTATTCCTGTTGAAATACCGGACAATTCGTCGTTATATAGGCGGACATTAGCTAGACTTCGAATCATTTTGTTTTCCCGCATTAAAATATAACGTCTTTTCGAATCACTGTCCTGCTATAACAGCAAAAACTTTAAGTATGCCAAAGCCCTTGTATATTACAAGCTAATACGCTAAATTAACGTCAAAAATATTACGTAAAAGTGTACACACGTATTATCGTGTGTAGTATGCAATTCGGCGGTATGCACGTGTTACACACAATTTTGTGTTGAAATCATCAATTACAACCAGCATTTATTTTTCCATATGGTGTTTTGCGCAGATGTATTTAAGCTATTCTTCTTTAATATTAAATACACTACAAACAGTGTATATATCTTTTTGTCAATTAAGATGTAAATTCGCAAATAATTACGACGATTTTTGTCGTCTTTAACTAATCTAAGAATCAGGGGAGTTGGTTGAATTGACTGCATGATAGGCACGTACCTACATCTACATGCGTGCGGGAGACTCATTGCTTTGATGTTTATTAAGAAATTTTGTTTTATATGAATAACTCTCTCATAACGTATTCAAAACGTCAAAAAGTGCTCTCCTATCCTTTGTGACACCTTGAGACGTCATGAAACACGTTTGTGTTAATCGCCAGTTAGGCATAGTTGTATGTGTAAATTGGCTGATGAAACGTTACATCACAGATCATAAGTATAGAACATAAAATAACAACAAAAATCTTTATATCTTTTTTACAACTATCAATTATTCGGGTATCGGCTGGAACAACTCAGATTGTTTACATCGGCAACAAAATGACGGACTTACTTTCGATTTCTGTGTCATTAACGACGAAAAGAATCGAACCATTAAAAACTATCAAATATAAAAAAATGAGTACAGTTAATTAAACCAGAAATACTTGTAACATGTGCAAACAACGCAAAAACAAGGTTGTGAGTAAATGATGAAATACACGACTGACCCGGTGAGCACATGGGCACTCCTACTAGTGTGACAGATTAAGACAATGTTCCATAAGAATCTTTCACTTTATGCTACAAGCACCAAATTTGGCACAAATGACGTACGTTATCCAGCTGAAAATCCTAGATGGCCACCAGTTTTCAAAATGGCCTCCTCGTCAAATGCAAAAAAAAAAAAAATGGTTTTTGAAGTAGAACTTGAATGAACAGAAATGTGTTTATTACCAAAACATAAAAATAAAAGTATTCTGACTGAAAAAAACTCAATGGTGTCAATTGAATTCAAATATGGCCACTCGTTTTCATTATGGCGGCTATTACGTGACTAAAAAATAGCGTTTTCGTAAGCTGATTGATCACAGATATTGCATTAAGTTGAAGGGCAACATCGATGTCCATTCATTAAAATCCTGTGGTCAGGCACAACCAGGTTACACTGGTGACATCACTGCTGTGAAACTCAGCATGAGACTCAATGTCAGTAACAGGGCTGCAGTTACCTGGATGGTGTACACATCGCAAGATACTTCAACGGCACTGAATGACCGATCTGGCTAGGTGTAGGGTACAGATGCTTGAACCTAGTTGTATCCCATATTTTAATGTGCTTTGATGTTTTCAACGGTTGGGTGGTAAAAGGATACAACCTCGTCTTTTAACTGTATAATACAAGATGTCCGCCAATAATCCATTGAGCTGTGCGACTAAAACTCACTGGAGGAAGCGTTGCCTTTGTCAGACAGATACGAAAGAGGAGGGAGTTGAAGTATCCCCCTACCCGTTATGAGTGTCGTTCTGATGGCTATTCCATGATAGCTAAAAACATACCTCAATTTCAGGCAAGCAACCTGTTGCTAATCAGACCCATCGAGATTCGATGATGGAGGTGGTATTGAGGATACATTGAGGCGAAACAGTGCAAAGTATCACCAAAATTGTCGCCATATGTTTAGTAACTGCAAACTCGAGCGTGCCAATAAACGAGCAGCTGATATTCCGAACGATCCTGGTCAAGGTCACTCAAAAATGCAAGGACTATCATTGAAGTGCAGCGGTGTTTCTTATATGGAGAAAATGGAACTAACATCAGAACTGCGTCAAGCCATGACATTGCAGCTAAATGAGAGGCTCATTGAATGCGCTCGTAAACTTAATGATGGTAAGCTTCTGGCTTTATTGAGTGGTAGAGATGTGGTGACCCTGTAACTTAAATACCATTGCTCCTGCTTAACAGCCCTGTATAACAGAGATAGGGAACACATTGCAGCGGACAACAAAGAAAAACTAAAAAAGTAAGCCTTTCCTTTGGTGTTCTCTGAACTTCTGACCTATGTCATTGAGACCAAAAAAAAAGAAACACAGTAATGAGCCCATTGTGTTCCGACTTGAAAAATTGGTTAGTCTTTACAGTGAGATACATGAGCAGTTTGGGAAAGACCTACATGACGTGAACTCGACCTGATTAAAAGATACCAAGCCTACAAGAATGGGCCAGATATAGTACTTCTGGCATTTGAAAAAAGACTTTGGTCTCAGGCACATGGTCGGACACAAGTCTAAATTTAAGGCCATTATATATTGTATGTATGATTGAGCATGGGCAGACATAATATCTCAGCTAATATTTAGAGCAACTATAAATGACCTGGCAATGGCTCAACTCCTTCAATACAACTGCTTTGCCAAGTACAAAGAAGGTGATGCCACACAAAGGCATTTCAGAGATAGAAGAACCCCATTTCCGGTCTACGTGGGGAGATCTGTTTATGCTAAGACCAGAATGAAACACCTCGTGGAATTGCGTCATGACCATGGTCTTTGTATTCCATATGATCGAGTACTTGACATATCAGCTCAGTTGGGCGATGCAGTTGCAAACAGATGTATTGAAGAAGACGTGGTTTGTCCCCCAAAACTGGGGGAAGGCTTCTTCTGCACAAGTGCAATGGATAACATCGATCATAATCCTTCACCAACAACTCCGACTTCATATTTTCATGGAACCAGCATCTCCATTTTCCAACAAACAACATCAGAAAATCAGGGCATTGTTCGCGAACCAATTCTAACTAAGAACAGCAGTGTAAATAGAGTCCCAGAACTTCTTGATTCCTACACAAATGAACCTATCGGAGATGTACATCACCAGCAAATCGCTTCCTAACTCAAACAACACACAAGTAAATCAGTTTGTTCTTCGCATTGTTTGTGAAACACAGAATGGATGTTAACACAACGTACCCTATATGTGGACAAAGTAAAATCCCCATCATATCACATCATATTGCGTAATTTTGATTTTCGAAATGCAGAACTGGATTTCTCACACTCAAAACATATATTGCGATGTATAGACCATCAAAATAGGATTATTCAATCAAAATATAGTTCAAACACCATTTAGAACCGCTTCGAATGGTGGCCATCTACAATATTGGCGGCCATTTTGTATTTTCAAGTGGATAACGTACTTTTCTAGGAGAGTAGTTTCTGAAGCACTTTTGTGCCAAATATGGTGCTTGTATCACCAAGTGAATGATTGTTTTAAGCAATCTGCCCCACTATACTTGCCGTCTTTTTAATGAACGATTGGATCATATTTCATAGCAAATATTCAATAAAAAATCATTTCATACGACAGATTGCAGCAAATAAATTTCATTATACCGATATGATAACCACCCAACAGTCGTAAATAATCTATCTATCGAATCAAGCACTACAGCCATTTGCTCTGATATGCGTCATACGCAAATGACCGAACCGAAAATCACTTCCAGTAACGAACACTGAACGCGAATTGAGTACCGAAATAAATAAGTAATGTAGGTAAGAGACTAATAAAGCAACAATTCTATGTCACTTCCAATATAAGGTTTTGCACTCTTGTTTGTGTTTCAAGTTGCAGTAGGTATGAACAAAAAGTATTACATGTAATCCAAAAATAATCGAAGTATAACTCAGGGGAAGGTATATCGATACGCTTGACAGCCAATTGGTGGTGAAAAATAATGCATGCCGACTCCATCAAAACCATTAACATCAAATATATTTCATTTCTAAGATATTGTTATCAAATACAATCATGATATTGAAATGCGTCTCGACTGTTGACGGAATTAGGCAATTGTTTTTATTTCGTAAAAAACTCGCTTAATTATCGACAACAGTTAAACAAACGCATGACAATAAGAACGATAAAAAGGTTATGTTAGAAAACTGTTTTGGCGGATGCACGATTGCTACAATCTACATCAAAGGTACACATGTGAGAAACACATAGAAAATCAAATTACCTGGACGGAGTTCTTTTGCTCTTTTAAGCAAAAATGTTTTCCAATCCAAGGCGACCTTCGCTTTGTAAGGCACCAGTTCATCCTCACTTGCGTATAATGGTGACACGCCGTTGACGAAACAACAGTGACTAAACAATAACAAATACATTTTAATGGATTTAATCATGAGTGAATATTAACTTTGTTGTTAATTAATTGTAAATGAAATTGAGTTTAATTGAAATATGAAAAGCCGATAAATAAATGAGGCTGATAATTTAATTGCTTTGCAGCCGTCAAAGCGGACTTTGTTAGACATATGCTGCAAACAAGAAAGCCCATTGTCCAATATCAATATGATCAAAACAAACACCTTCACATATAACACCGAACATCTGAAGAGAACGGGTTTGTTTAACAGAAACACTACCCACAATTTCATGGTGATTCTCATTTCCACGGAATGTAGCAGACAATGCAAACCAAGGCAGTAAATACAATTATCTTAACAAAGGTCCAACGCCCTAAGTTGGTCTACTGATTTCACGAGGATTCATGTCATCGACATCTACTACCTCGGTTGCCGTCATATGTTTAGCCACGAAGCAACATAATTTTACTTCTGTCGTAAATATGCTAGAATGTGTGCTGTGTGTTTGTGACATGTACTAAAATATTAGAATCAATCGTGAAATATAGCTAACAAATATCCTCTAAATATGCTCTACTGTGTCCCTCTCCCTAATGTTCAAGTGCAATCACCTGTACAGATTGGTTCAGGTTTGCTAGGGCAGCTTCTGACCAATATATAATTTCGATAAAACATGAATGCTAAAGAATGTATTATATCTCACAGGGAGCCATGAACGATAATTCGTAAATTGATTTTCCAGAAAAAAAAAAAAAAAAAAAACTCGAAATCAAATTCAAAACTTCTACCATATCCCACTATAGTACATATTTGAAAGCAATTACACAACTTTCACCGAATTGGGCACCGCAACTCATCCCAAGCTGTTTAAACTTTTGTCGTCGTTTCTACAGAATAACTCTTAACAATAATAATAACAAGTTTTGCCTCCTGTGAGGCCTCATTTATACACAATCGGTTCCCATACCTTGAAGAATGCTTCTGACAAAAGTTTATCTTTATCTGGATTCAGTCATGGCTAGTACAGTTGAGGTAACGCACAATGCACCAAAAACTTGTAAACATATTTGATTCGTGTCACACCGAACGTGGGCTAATGGTGTTTCATTGATAATCTTGCTAGCCCTTCATCGACTGTTGTTAGGGAGTTGTGTGAAGATCTTGATAATAAAGATAATTAAACTAGGTCGCTATTTCAAACGGAATATTTATATATTAACTACAACTGTTTGTATTGTTATATATAAAATCGGAACGCAAAACATGCTACATTGGACTATAAATACAGCAAAACACGTGTTCACTAACGCACTAAGCTGTAGGCTAACAAAGGATCTCGCACTGGGGTAACTCGCTATTTACAGGACAAGTCGACCAAGCGCATACTGCACAGACATACTGTAAGGAAGACTCTTTTCAGCACAGACTTATATAAATATACTACCTTCTAGACAAAGCCATCGCAGCTATGGATGAAAAGATCAGGTCAGCAGATGAATCCGGTAAGCACTGTTCGTACATAGTGCGTCCAATGACAGAATAAAATACCTTTGGATCACGTCTTAGACCGGTTTCACCTGAAAAAATAATAGACATACAGTATGTATATATATATATAGAGAGAGAGAGAGAGAGAGAGAAAGAGAGTTTCAAGCGCACATGTTCCTCTTATTTTCAACGTCAGCAAACAATCCGCTATGTTGACCTGCACCTTATATCTTAAAATACATGCGTTTATATATCGTAATACCGCAGTGCGATGTTTTAACATCAAACAGCGTAAATAATGCTTACATCCCATGCCTTCCTCGCCCTCAACCTGTGCATAGTTGTTTTAGAATTGAATACCTAAAGTTCGTTAATTCTATGAATTTTATGATACCAAAAGACAATATAAATGTTCTTTGTCATATCAGTTGTTACTATTGTTTATCTTCTGAACATTATTATTCATTGTAGTAAGTGGGGTAACGCTAAATGAATGAAAGGAAAGAAGAGGAGACTTTCGAACAAATGATTGTTTTTGTTTTGCTTTCAAAGTCTCATAAGATCCATTAACCAATTATATTAGGTAACACCCACATTTCTTAACATTTCCTTTCTTTCAAGTAATTTCAACTATCGCATTTGTACCAGAATTATAACAAAGAAACTACCATGTATTAACGAGTAATATTACCGTCTTACGTCACGTCTTAAACAATCGATTTCCCCACTTTGACAATGGAGAGGATCATACATTGGTGCGGATTCTAATACAACAACTAGATATAAGCATTTTGACGTGGCCTTGTAACACTATTGATTGTATCAAATTCAATAACTAGGTATATTGTCTGACAAAGTTTTGTTTTGGTTTTAATGTTGATGTTAATATGACAAAGTCTTTGGTAACTTTGTTACAAAAAGGCAAAAAAGGCTGTACGTTGATTCGTAAACTAAAATGAAACAATTTTTTTATACGTTAAGAATGTACATATCGACAGAGAAAAGGTCTTATCTAATGTTGGAGGAAATTGAAGTTTTAAACATCAGCAACTTGATTAATTACAATAACTAATCAGTAATATGTAGCGATAATGTGTTATTTCAGTGAAACTTACTTACTGCAGATATGAACTTATCTACAACGAGATAATGTGAAAATGAGAAACAGTTGATGTATTAAACGGAAAAAGCGTTGCAACTATGAACATTTCTGACCAATGTTGATGGTGTTATAGCTTCAGGTCACGTGACCCACAGTAACCGCGTTATGCATTGTATCACGGTAAGGTACCAGGAAGCTCATCGAAATAAACATTCTATCCCTCTGTTGATTTATCTTTAAATGTATGTATATGATATACCAGATCTACCTTGAATCACATTAAACAGTCTGTTGAAGTCGTTTCCAGGCTGGTCAGTATAACAAATCAGGATCTGACGAGACTCTCCGGGGTGTTTTCTTATTTCACCTTTACAAAGATTGAAAAAGTGTTGAACACAGATGTTTATGTTAAGTAAGTCTAATGCCACATTCATGTATTTTTTGTAATTTGTTCAGTAAAGTGTCATTCAGCTTATTAAGAATAAAGCAATACGCCAACTTTTCCGCCAAGTTAAACCTTTATGTGACTCGAACTTTTTTTCAATAGAACGAAGAGAAGGTGGGTCGAAATCTGAGCTACGATATGCATCATTCGCCATGGCATGCAGTTAAAAAGACATAACACCTAGGGAATTAACGATGTGTAAGATTGCTGATGACTTACTAATTATGTCGTTTAATAACGAAAGAGATGTTGAACCATCAGCTGTTCCAATATCGGCAACTGTGATGAGCGGACGTGATAATTTATCACAGTCCAGTAGTTTAGCTAAAATAAAATGAATAGAAAAATATTTTATTTTAATGATATCCTAATGATATATTGATAGTTTTGCATACGCGGAATATTAACCAAAGACTAACTTTCATTTGATCAACTTTTACCAATAAGGTGCATATAAAAATGTGGGCTTATCATAGCTGACTATATATGTGACAGTAGTGGTTTAAGGTAAGTAACTTACTTATACGAGGATGGAAATAACAGGTGAATAATTCAATAAAAATGCTATATCATGATCGATACACAACGCCACCAAAATATCAAAACGCAACATAATCATTATCCACATGCAAATTCAGTAAACTAGGGTAAACTATGAACAAAATAAAGATTTACAAGGATACATCCAAAAAAGTACAAGGAGAGGTGTTTCGGCAGATCAAGCGTTTGTTGCATCACTTATCATGTAAACCTTGGTCAATCCAGTTAAGTAATGTAATGTTCTTAAATGAGAACAAGGTATACAACAACGGAAACAACAGGGAAGCTAGCGAGCATCTCGTACATACAGCTTCATATCACACAAAGACATAAAATATGTCTCAATGAGATCACGACAGGCCCTTGAATATCGAATCAACTGTGACTTTTAAATATCATAGACTGGTGATACATGGATATTACTAGCCAAAATTGGAAAATTCACAAAAGGGAAGTTGAAATCATCAAGTTTATCATACAGCTTGATGGGAAGATGTCCGTGTTGGTTTTGTTAAAGATACACGATCGAGAAAAGCGGGTTATGAAGAATAGTGTACCGTTTCTTTGATTTCCAATTCTGGTTGATATATACAATTGACGTGGTCAATAAATTTCGTGTTTTATTATGACAAGACGTCATCAATATCTTTGATTATGAAATTGAATTAGTTCCCATAGTTATGCCAATAGTCTGTAGGAAGATCTTGCCAGAAACACGACGATGTTAATGACAACCAGAAACTAAATCAATTTGAACATTTCGTCCTCCGTATATGTCTTCGTTGATTTGGACGTACTTTTTCGAAATACGCTTAGATATTCTTCACAACCACATATTTATACTGCGGTTCACTTTTCTCTAAAGAAAACACCCCATAACAAGAGTTAAGAGTGTGGTATGGTGGTGTACAGGAACACTAATGAAATCTTCTGATAGAACAGATGCCTTTTAGAAGAGCGTGTTAAAACTTGATCAAAAACTCTTCAAAAATTCAAATACCACTCATTTCATTTCCTGAGTAAACAGTATCACAACAGGACTGCAATCCAGATTTGATAGTACATAGACTGGTGGTTAGTTGTTTTCACTTGATTGTACCTAAGAATGATTATCTAGTATTTCGTCTTTAGAAAAATTCTGCAAGCAAGTCCAGTTTTTTTGTATACAGGAAAGGTAATATTGTTTGCAGACAAGGATATTATGACATTTTGTTCTGAAGTGATGAGAAAGATGAATGCTTAAAACCAATTCCACAAAATATCTTATCCAAGCCATACAAAACCCTCAGCAGACACTTGTTTTACGTGAAAAGGAAGCGTGAAAAAAAGTCATCCGAAAATATTTCAACCAAATTCTGTCCAAATACTCTCATTGCAACAAAGGGGTTCAACTTGAGGAATCCAGAGCTAAGTTTTTAAACATTTTCTTTTGAATTAACTGTCACTTTTAGTACATATATGTAGTTTAGCTTACCTATACAGTCCATGATGACATTACGGCTCCTGTACAACGCGTGCCCATTGGTTGCATACATTCCGCCATGCCGTAATGATAAACCGTCAAACGTTACCAATCCTTTGCTTTTGGTATCATCCATTGGATGTTTCTAATTGTTTTCCTGAATGTAAACATATATTTTGCAATTACAGTAAGCTGTCATATTAATTCCAACCACAGTTTATTTGTTAGTATTTCTTACCTGTTGTTTTGTTCTTAGACCGAGATCATTGATATACAAGGTTTGGTATTTCGTGAAAACATCAATACGAATCGAGAAATGACACGAATTGGATACACTTTTTTAACCGATGCTAATCATGAGATACATATGTATAAAGGAATCTTGGATTACAGAGTGCAACAACTGATTAATGTAAGCATATCAGATTATACTCAGCAAGGTAGCGTCATTAATTTGAAAATCACATAACAATATCAACAATGTTAAATGAAACAAGAACTTTACATGCTATTGGAGCATAGAATGACGTAAGTCAACTGCAATATCAGACGTAATGTTAATAGGCTTACTGGGATATAACCAGGAAGTAAAACATGTTGGGCGTAACCATTATGAGGTAGAGAGACGACTTACTTACAATGATATTGACATAATGTCAATGTAAATATATTATCATAACCTCACCATACAGAATGATTCATTTTTTCTAAGATAAATGCACTATTAAACCGAATTAATTAAATACGATCAACAACCGTCACATGTAGGGGGAACCTATGCATCTCATTTTTTTAATATCAAAACATATCGAGTTAAGATTTTCCCTACGCCTCCAATAAATTAGGTGAGTCGACTACATGGCATGATATAGTTCATTGACTATAACGTATTTAAGATAACATATTTGTGTATTGTGCATTCGAATATAACATAAATTTAGAAATGATATAATGGGATAGGATACAATAGGATATTTTATGGACTCTATATCCATATCATTACTGGTATACAGTATAAAATACATAGCATATTAGGTTATACCTCCAGTGACTGATTTATAACTGACTAAGTAATTAAATTTTATCTCCCGATTTTTCCAATAATGATCTTAATTAATTTCAAACTCTACTACTTATTTGGATCTAATAACCGACCCGGGCAGGTCATTCCAAATATCGACGATTCTAAATTTAAAGAGCATTTTCGAACATCCATCTTGCAACATTGCTTTTTTTTTTTTTTTTTCTCACTTTTTTGAATTGTCTCTTGTTCTGGAGGAGGTATCAATTTGAAGTAATCCCTCTGAAATTTGTTATTAATTATTGATTATTTTAAAGACATTAATCATGTCTCCTCTTAACCTTCGATAGATTAACTTTGGAAGCCCTATTTTTTTAAGTCTGACACAAACCTTTCGATTGATTTTATATCTTTAATCTGATACGGACTCCACACACTTAAAGCATATTCGAAATGTGGGCGGACTAACGCTGTGAATTTGAAGTAATTTCATCGAGGTAGATAAAAGATTTTCTTATCAGACCCATAATGCTATTTGCCTTAGTAACAATTTGTTGGATATGGAATGAAAATATTAGGTCCTTGTCAATATTGATGCCAATATCCTTTTCTGTTGTTGTATTTTCCAGTAGAATTGGATTACTTTCTCCTGACATATACTAATGTCTGGTTTGTTTGGCTTTCATGGGTAAAACCTTACATTTATAGGGGTGGAATTTTAAGAGCCAAGTAGTGGACCATATTTCAAGTTTATTGAGATAATTTTGGACTACTTCTCTATCATCATCGTTTTTAATCTGTCTGAAAGTATTTTAGAAACCGTTTGTTCCGGAAGGTCATTTATGTATATTACAAATAATACTGACCCAAGGACACTTCCTTGAGTGTTTCCACTTAAAACCGGATAATTTTCTGATGTTTGGCGATTGATTATTACCCTTTGCTTTCGGTCACTCAAAATTGTTTATCCAGTTAACAATCTGGTTATTTAAACCATAACTTGTTAGTTTCCCAACCAGCCGGTGATGGGCCACATTATCAAATGCCTTCATAAAAGCCATATAAATTACATCTATTTCTCCGCCGTTATGTTGTATTTTTGTCCACTCTTCCATCAGTATTAAGGTATTCCCACACTAATGAACCACTTCCAGTTATAATCCCGACGAATGCCGATGTTTTATAGATCGCGAATTTTCGGAAGTCAAGGAGTTGACGTTCATGCCCTTAATTTCAGCGCGGAAAAGGCAAAACAATATGCCCTCCATATATCCTTTAATATCACAAGGCATTTTAAAACATGCTACTGCTGAAAATATTGCAGGCTCTGGCTTAAACTTCCTACATCTAAAAAGAAATATTTCAAAGGGATGGTGAAGATGGTCTGAGAGCAATATTTATGCAAAAGAACTGTAATGGACAGCCGAGGATCTCACCTACAAAGCGTGTTCTGGATGCTGTACTTCCAAAGCTTGTTGAACTGTTTTTTTATATAGCTGTAATGGTAACACTTTTTTGTGCAAAAAGGACTTGATTTCTTATTCGTTTTGTTACACAATGAATTATGTGGTCATAGTCCGGGTCAAGGTAAGAGGTCAAGGTAAGAAAATATCAGAAATAGTTGATTTTTATCACTATTCTACTTGTAGTCTTCAAAGAGTTTAGTATTTATGTTCTGTTTGGCTATGATGTTATTGTATGCAATTTTCCTGAAATCTACTGAGTCATCGAAATTAAGGGGGTATGGGTATAGAAACTTAAAAATATCTAATCACATAGATTGTAAAAGTTTCTAAAAGTTATTTGAAAATTTGCAGAAGGTGTGCCAGCAAGAATTTAAACAGATCTTTCATTTGAAAACTCTCTTGTCACACTCAGTTTACCTTACAAAGTGTCCTTGTCACTTTTCTAAGAGAGACAACGAGGGTACTTTTTCACATATCGTACATAGTATATAATATTTATAGCAGCTATTTTATTATTCATTGCTGTTATTATGGTATGTAAAAACACATGTTTTTGTTTGAAATTAAGTTTTTTTATTGGGCATACACTAATATTTGTATTGTATCCAACCAGCATGCTATGTGACACCATTGAAGTATTTAATTTTTTGTTAGATGAAAAAAAAACTTGTGGATAAATATGGTCAGTAATGGAGTCTACATTGTGATCTTTATGAATTAGGTGAAAATTTTGATTTGTGATTTTGTCCCTATTAAAAGGCTTTACGGGCTGAATACCTTAACAACTGGAGCGTTGTTGATCGTTTTGAGATAAATCCGAACTGCCTATTGCTGAAAAGCTTATTTCTTATCATGTGATTTACAATAAAGTCACGGAATATTTTCCCCCAATAACGCTTGTAAGGCTCACATGTCGGTAGATACCTGGTTCAGTCTTAGACCCCTTTTTAAAATTCGCCGTGATGTTGGGCTGTTTCCACGCCGAAGGAACGATGCCATCATTTACAGACTTATCAAATGTAATATTAAGTGGTTTACATATCGCCGCATATAATTTCTTTAGAGCTTTTGGGTGCATAGGACCTTGGGACGTATTTCTATCTAGTTTGGATAGAAGCGTTGCAACTATTTCCTCAGTACATTATAGTATCACAGTTTGTGGTTCAATAGTTTTTTTATACTCATTATTGGAATATCTCCTGTGGGTTCTTCTGTAAATACACTGTTGAAAAAAATGCTAATACTTCGGCTTTGCCTTTGTCATTGGTAATTAATTGAGAAGGATCTCCATATATACCTTTTAAATCTGAGATTCCGGTTCGTACTTTTCTTTTTGAATTGATATACTTCCAAAATTGTTTTGGATTTGATTTTGCATTACTAGCAATAAGACGTTATGTTTCTTTGCGTGTTTTCCTAAGTAAGGTTTTCACTTGGTTCCTCAGTTTAGTATATTCCCTGTATTCAGTTTCCGACCTAGTTTCCATTTGCCATCCTCTGTGTAGATCGGTAGTACATATAATCTACATCACCAGTCATAATTTCTTGCCAATCTACTTTCATTAGTTCTGCACTGATTTTTTCGTAGTTCCCTCTGTTATAATTTCTGCGATTATTTACATAAACCGGGCAGGTACTGTTGCAAATAAATTGAAACTCAATGACGAAATGGTCAATGTTACCTAATGGACTGTCAGAAAATATATATTTTATCATCTCCTCTTCATTAGTTAAAATATGGTCCAATGTACTTGGCTCACTACCTACCCTCATTCGCGTATGGCATTTAACGTGTTGTATTAGATAATTGTCTCTAATACATTCTATAAATTGTTTACTCTGTGTATCATTTTTGACTGTTAACGTTTCCCAATTAATTTTTGGAAGGTTAAAGTCTCCCATCATTAGAATATGCGAAAACGTTTTGCTTTCTTTGCCTTCTGAGTTAATAAGGTCATATGACTCCTTTACATTTGCTTCATCGGTACTGGGGCTTTTATATATACAACCTAACAAAAGTTTATCATTTCTGTTTAACTTGATCTTGACCCATATGTATTTGTACCCATATTAACCTCTATAGCCTTTAGGTCTTCCATAACATAAACAGCAACCCCTCTATTTTTCCGTACCCGTGCTATCATTTAAAAATAAAGCATACCCTTCTATCATTAATTCCCCTTTTGTAGGTAAGTACCTACAGTTTTTTTGGATAAACTTCTGATACTCCTATCATATTTATATTTCTATCGCTGTTTCTAACCCTAGATCTTAGTTCATCCAGTTTGTTAGGTAAACTATCAGCATTTGTATAAAAACATGATAAATTGTTTTTGATCTCGGCTTTTTTTTTCATCTCTTTTCAAATCATTAGTGATTCTGATTCCCTTATATTCCTCATCATTTTTGAGTGCCTTTATGTTTTTGAAAATGCGCTGTTTTGTATTTGCTGAACTATATGATACCAGAACAGGCCGCCCAGTTTTCGCACTTTCGCCTTTCTTTTTGTAAAATTTTCCTAACCTTAAAACCTTCTCTTTTTCTTCTTTACTTGTTTCAACTCTACAAGCATTCAGCAAACCTTCAATCTATTTTAAGTCTGCCACATTTCTAGCCTATCCTCAAGATCTTGCTCCTTTAGTCCATACACGATAATATTATTTTCTCTCATTTTCCTTTCATTTAGTTCACTTATCACTGTCTGTGAATTAGTGCCAGCCTTTTGTGTACCCGATTCCTTTATCTGGTTTTCTCTTTTTTTTCCCGGCCGCGGAGGGAAGCGCATCCTTCACGATCTTTCTGACCTGGTCCTCTCTACATTTCGTTTTAAGGGACTGTTCGATATTTGTAATTCTTTCCTCATACTCCTTATTTTTTTTTTCTATTTTGATTTCGGTATGGATATTTTTCTGCACTATCACGCGACACGGAGCACAAAACCATAAAGAGTTGAACTCTGGCAACATTTAATATTCCATCTTACTTTTGCCGATACAGTTAATGCAAAAATGGCCCTTACATCGTTGACAATCAGGCATCATATGATTTAAATTATCCGAAGTCTTCATGTACATCGTGCAGATCCCTATTTCTGCATTTCAAGAAGTTACAAAAATATTTTTCGAAGACTTGGACGGAGATCCGAACTGGATTTTACTTTTAGACACCGAAACGGCCCTTCCCTTATCGTTGCTAGGCATGTTGCAGATCTGTCCGATTGGCAGATACCTTTCTTTCCGCAAAAAAAAATGTTCCTCTTCAGAATTGTTGCTTTCTTTGGGTACTATTTATTTGTGAAGGTAGGGTATCTGCACACTTCTGTACAGGTTACGTTTTTTGTATCTGAAACACCGGAGCGTAGAACAATTACGTCTATCGCCATTGACACTAGAAGTATTAAACCCGGTGTCATGTGATGTATTAGTATGACATTAATAATTTCAGTATCTTTCGAAATCTAATTTCTATCACTACGTGCAATGAACGACATGCCACGGCGAGGTCGAACGCGCACGACGAAGCATGGAAGCTGAATATTAGACAATTTTCTTCCATGGTTAGTTATTTGTCGTTTCCTGGATGTAGTAGGTGTGTAGGTGTTGATGATGATGATGGTGGTATCAAAAGTTTTCTTGCGTTTTTTTATACAGTACAATGCATGACTCCTGATATAATTGGTTTGCGAAGTGGTCTTCGGGAAGCTTAGCTTGCGTTACTGTCATGACAGTGCAAATGTTGCCTGATTGACAATATCGAAATGCATTGGTAAATTTAACATCTTCTGTGTCCGGAAATCTACTTTATCAAATCAAATAAACAAAGCCATCAATATGTGTATATCAAACAGCTTTCGTAGTGAGTGGTTTACATGATATGTCTTTGTCCGTTCATTCACACAAGACAAGTGTTCAAAAAGGGATTTCAAATGTAGCATGGAAAATATCATCGTGTGACTTAATACAAATCACGACACAGACAAATGAATACGATTTACCTGTACACGCTTACACTGAATTTATATAATTTATCTTAATGCAGAAACACCTAAAGTATAGGACTTCTAGGTTGCTATAATTTGATGCTTTTTCACTGACTGATAAGAAGAAAATAACTCGCTTGTAAAGCATTCCGATGTCAAAAATAGCAGGCCACAGGATCTCAAAACTTCTTAAATCCGTTCTCAGTGATTAACTTTGAACATGTTCTCAAAAAAGAGTATCTCGAAGATTCTTAAACCATTCTCAACTGCCCCATTCTTAATTTTAAGTTGAGAATTGACCTAAAATTTTATTAACTTTTATTAATTTGCTTAACTATTTAAGAACATTCTCAAAGACGGCTAATTTGCACAGGTGAGTCGGTCGTATGTAACAGCGGCGTAGAAGGCGGCGAAGGAAAAGTTCCTTCCTCAGGTAAGTCCTCTGGAAATTTTTCCATCCAGGGACACCTTTGACAAGTTCATATTTATGCCAGAAACTATCTCGTTTATAACAAATCTAATTGGGGATAGTTTAGAGCGCCTAACAAACAGGAACCAGTCACTTTCCCTAATTATGCAGCTGCTTTGTGTGTTGTTTTTTTTTCGCAACCGGTGCATTCTATAAATGCGTTGGTGATACATACATACATATGATGTGATATGATAATATGTTTTAAGTTATTGATAGGCTTAATATATGTATGTAGTCTTCAATATATCTTGAAGTACAGGCCTACACCGATTTCACAATGTCCCAAACAAAATCGCTCGCAAGTAGGTGCCTTCGACGAGGTTCGAGTAGTATGCAAGGAGTACTAAAAAAGGACAGACTTGAATATTAGCAAAACAAAAAAAAATTGATTTACACATAAATGTAACGATGGAACATGACTATGATTGCGATATTCATATCTACATTGGATTGTATGAACTTCCTTTTATTAAAACATATATGAAGAGAAGTTGGAGGAAAAGGGACTACAATTACAAAAAGATCATGACGATAATTCATCAATGACCTTGGTCTCTTTTATCTTGTATCAGTACATTTTCTTGTCTAATCCATGCTTTAAACTACCTGGAAAATATATTTTTATTCAAATAAGTATGATTGTAACCTTATCAAATTATTCATAGTATTTATTCCTGCACATAACACAATGAATAAACATCTCTTGTGTTATGAGTTATGGGAAAGATAGTTGTACACAGGTGAAAACTGTGATAAATCGGTAAAAAACTGCATATGCTAGCACATGATCAAACTCAAATAATATGCGAAGACAGCTTACATGTGGACATTTTACATGGTCAATTGTACATGTATAATGCTCCATCATGCGGTAATAACTAATTATAATAGATTTGCATTTCCTCTATGTCTGTTTCCTAATGTAGCAGGCTGTATTGATGAAGTGTTCATTAGAAGTTCTCTCTAGCCGAGTGGTATATTGCGACTAGTATTTGACCAGGGTTACATCAATACTAGAATCGACAGCTATGATAATGACTTTACAGTCACTATGATAATAATAATGATGCTGCTGCTGAAAGATAATCATGATGATGATGATGATGATGATGATGATGATGAAGTAATAGCCTACAATGATTAGGACGATGTCAGTGGTGTCCACCATTCTACAATGTTCATGATGATGACAATAACGACAGCGACTCTATCAGCGTGAGTCAAAGTCAATCGCCTTCCCATGAGTGCACCTCAAACAGTAATACAAAAATTGAAAATAACTTGACTACTAACCACGTCAATTTGCTTTTTTTTTATCACAGATATTTAAAAAAAAATATTGTATGTGTATATTTGTTGCGAGTCACCTCTTGTGAGTATGGTAACTTTTTAAGCAAAAAGGAAAAACGTATACACCTCCCCTTACAACCACCTCATCCCAATCCATCAAAATGTACTTAATTCCAAATTACTTTGTAAATTATGGGTATATTTAGTTGTCTACTATATCAGGCCTTCTTCCAGAGGATATATGGCCATGAATATGGGTTCCACTCCCAATTTCAGAAACATATATTTCAATCCTAATCATTCCTTCCGAATTGATAATTTTCTCCCTAAAACGAAATGAAGAGCCCATTCCCTAATGAATATACAAAAAAATTGTATGTGGTCTAGTTGTATACAAAGATTGGTTAAGATGATTTTTTTTTAGAACAGATCTATATGCAGAACTTTACGACAGAATGTTGCCATTACCATCTGCCTAAAATATAACACCATAGCATCACTTTCATGATTTTTCCATGCACATAAGACAAAAATAAGACAGTAAGACAGAATGATGTGTTGGAGAGAGAACCACTATATTGCATCAAGTAAAGTATAACATATGTAGTTAAGGCACAGAAGTGAACCAAACATGTTTGCCTTATGAATATGTTAGGACATGTAGATAATCAGTCGTGATAACATCACTTAATAATATTTAAACAAATAACATCACCTTTAAAAACATATACTTTAAAACTAGAATAACAACAAATCAACAGACTGATATAAGTAAAAAAAACTGGTTAGTTTGTTAATCTTGATGTTTCATATCTCATTTTATCTACTAAAAAATTGAATATTTACATACAAATTCATATTTGTTGTTGAAAGGGAATACAACTTTTTCATATTAAAATACGACTTTTTGCTTTGGTGATTCTGCCTATCCTACCAGATGATTTCTTATGACGCCATACAACACTCCATCAGCACAACAACGGGTTAAATATGTCATCGCCTAAAACTTGGTTGAAGATAGAACAGACATATTATATCTTAAAACGTAGATTCGCCTGTCTTAACAATGGTCTCCGAGTTGTTCCAAGCAGTGCAGCCAATATAATTACATCATGCGTGGTTCTTCACGTGGGATAGATCGAAATGATATTGTCAACTTAGATGATCAAATTACTGTAAAGATAGTTTCTTCTAGTGCAATATGCGATCTGTAGAGTAGTAAATATAGGTAATAAGTGTGATCCTAAAACGTTGTCTGTACACTGTGTACAAGCGGTAGAAATATACTAGTATTAGCGCGCAGATACTTTACAGTTTAATTGCGTCTAATATTCTACCAAGCAAGGTAAATTTACGAAAAGCCTTATTTTGAAAGCATTTAATTTGTTATAATTGGTTTTGTACTTAAGGGGAAGAGTAATCGATACAATCGGGGCAAATGTCAGCTAAAATCGTAATGCGTGTAAATCTATTGGAGGTTAACATTCTCATAATAATTATATGGAAAATATTACGACAGGTATAACAAATACCAGGTAAGGCACGGAATGCATGGACACGTCTTTATATTTTTGAATGGTATATATCACATCAAGTTAAAATTACAGATGCACCTAATTTGATCTGAAAAAAGAAACGCATACAAGTCCGTGGTGAAAGTCCTTGCACATTCAAACTGTAGATTACTTAAAACTGAAGAAAATTACACGTACCTTGCTCAATCGTGTTATGTACTACAATCACGCTGAGGAATCTGTACCCTTCTCCTTATTTCATTCACATACGAAGAAGCCAATATCAGACCACTCATATATATAGGTGGTGTACACGCGAGATAAATCGCTTGTCCTTAAAAACGATACCTTGCATTTCATTGGCTGTAACGTTCATGACGTGTGGGGATTTTAAAATAAAAATTGGACAGGCTGTAGCACCGTGACATTGCTTTCATATTACCGCTGTGACTCCATGGCTAGAAACAAACTTTCGGTTCATGCCGCTTTCTGTCACAAGTTAAAAAAATAATCGTGATCTATACAGCAGAGGATATATTTTAGTTTATTGTTTACCTATCTGCTAAGAATATAAAGGTATTAGTGTTGCAAACCAAATTGCCTCAAGGACGAATGTATTTTGCACTAATATTGTAAATAGACCATTGGACATTGCATAAAATTGACTTCAAATTGGTGTCCTGAATGAAAACATGTTAAGTATCTATAATCTTAATTATTTGATGAAGCGTGTGAACTATAAAATGTTAATATGTAAAATTCAAAACTATGTTAGACATACGATATTTCATCATTATATATCTGCCTGTGACATTTACTGTGAACATTTATATATTGCCAATTGGCAAGTGGTTTTCGGTCGTTACTGATCTACTACACATGTTCATATAGTAGTTCATTTTCTGATGATATATGTAAATTACCTGGAATTTATCCATCTTACATGTGCCGTCGCATGCCACCGGAAGGGTTGCAGACCGTCCCCGAAGCAGTCGCCTTCGTGTGCACGCGTCGGCAGGATAGCGACTTTCGCACCTACGCAATCGCTTTCTGACGGCCACGGAAACAACAAGGAACACAATTGGGCGTCATCATGTTCTATATGATTCAAAGACAGTGCGTACTCGACTATGTGCCTTCGGTCTAAGACCGCTGCGGCCACATGTTGGACCACAGCTTAATGCGCGGCGACTTGCCAGACGAATGCAATGGCTGAGCACAAATTCCGTAAGACGCTTCCCAATGCAACGTTGGAGAAGGGTGCTGTTCTCAGATGAGTCCAGGTTTTCGCTTTACCGGGCAGACGGCCGACTTCGTGTCTATAGACGTACCCTCTGTTGTGTTCGTCGTATTTCTTATTACTGATCTACTACACATGTTCATATAGTAGTTCATTTTCTGATGATATATGTAAATTACCTGGAATTTATCCATCTTACATGTGCCGTCGCATGCCACCGGAAGGGTTGCAGACCGTCCCCGAAGCAGTCGCCTTCGTGTGCACGCGTCGGCAGGATAGCGACTTTCGCACCTAAGCAATCGGTCATGAAAACGTTTCTGTCTCATTTGAGTTATCTCCCTTTTCTTAATTTTGTTGTGTCCACAACACACGGTTGAAGGTTTTCCTTTGTTACAGGTATTATGGATCTGAATTCCCTACTCATTAGTAACTTAGCTGGAGATTCAGTATCTGTTGGAGTGTTTCTGTATTCTAATAAACATATAGGAAATAAAGGAAAACCTTCAACCGTGTGTTGTGGACACAACAAAATTAAGAAAAGGGAGATAACTCAAATGAGACAGAAACGTTTTCATGACCGTGGTAGCAAGTCATTACCTAGACTATCACCTGGTGAACAAGTCCGGTTCAGACATCTCAGTGGAGACCAGGTAACGTAAAAGACTCTCACTCAATAAGATCTTACCATGTGAGAACACCTGATGGTTCTCGGTATCGGAGGAACCGAAAACACATCATCAAATCCAAGGAGGAGAAACAGCATACTTTCAAGGACCTCGACATGGATGATGTCATGGAAGAAATCTTGGACAACGTGACAAGTAACCTAGAACACAGCAGTCCTCAGGCAATCAGTCAGGATCAACCTCGAAATTTGGTTTCTCATCAAAGTCCAGCTCACAAAGATCCTACGATGATGACAAGAAGAGGTCGCGTTGTGAATAAACCAGTGAAATATCGTGATTGTGTGTGTTAAGGGGCAGAATAACCCCCTATGTGTGACTATGGGTGAGGTAGTCTACCCTCTCCTAATTATTGTTTTGATTTGATTCACATCATACATTTATATTTTTGACTTAAATTTGGAGTGTGTTTTTCCATCTTTGTAAAGGTAAATTCAAAGTGAATCCAGTCTATATAATAATGAAAAAGTGTTCGTCGTGATTCCAGGATGAAGAAACAAGAACTCTGTTTTGTGTAATATCACTTTATTTCAAGTTTATGGTCAAAAAGACTGGTTTATTAATGTTTCTTTATCAGATTGTGTAATTTTATTGCCAGATGACATTAATACAGATAAGCAGTTCATTTTGCAATGACATGAACAGTGGAAACCCTGAGATGATATGTTGTGATCTATTATAGTAATGGACAGTGTTAAACTTAATTACAAAAATGTACATTCATCTAAGTAATGTTCAAAAGAACTCAAAAGAAAAGGGTTGTATCATCTGGTAATCGACAAGTTGTGCCTGCCTGACAAAAGTTATAGATGCTGTTGAGCCTCACTTTCGAGTTGTCATGTCTGACGGTCTACGAGGAAACATGTTATTATAAGAAATACGACGAACACAACAGAGGGTACGTCTATAGACACGAAGTCGGCCGTCTGCCCGGTAAAGCGAAAACCTGGACTCATCTGAGAACAGCACCCTTCTCCAACGTTGCATTGGGAAGCGTCTTACGGAATTTGTGCTCAGCCATTGCATTCGTCTGGCAAGTCGCCGCGCATTAAGCTGTGGTCCAACATGTGGCCGCCGCGGTCTTAGACCGAAGGCACATAGTCGAGTACGCACTGTCTTTGAATCATATAGAACATGATGACGCCCAATTGTGTTCCTTGTTGTTTCCGTGGCCGTCAGAAAGCGATTGCGTAGGTGCGAAAGTCGCTATCCTGCCGACGCGTGCACACGAAGGCGACTGCTTCGGGGACGGTCTGCAACCCTTCCGGTGGCATGCGACGGCACATGTAAGATGGATAAATTCCAGGTAATTTACATATATCATCAGAAAATGAACTACTATATGAACATGTGTAGTAGATCAGTAACGACCGAAAACCACTTGCCAATTGGCAATATATAAATGTTCACAGTAAATGTCACAGGCAGATATATAATGATGAAATATCGTATGTCTAACATAGTTTTGAATTTTACATATTAACATTTTATAGTTCACACGCTTCATCAAATAATTAAGATTATAGATACTTAACATGTTTTCATTCAGGGCACCAATTTGAAGTCAATTTTATGCAATGTCCAATGGTCTATTTACAATATTAGTGCAAAATACATTCGTCCTTGAGGCAATTTGGTTTGCAACACTAATACCTTTATATTCTTAGCAGATAGGTAAACAATAAACTAAAATATATCCTCTGCTGTATAGATCACGATTATTTTTTTAACTTGTGACAGAAAGCGGCATGAACCGAAAGTTTGTTTCTAGCCATGGAGTCACAGCGGTAATATGAAAGCAATGTCACGGTGCTACAGCCTGTCCAATTTTTATTTTAAAATCCCCACACGTCATGAACGTTACAGCCAATGAAATGCAAGGTATCGTTTTTAAGGACAAGCGATTTATCTCGCGTGTACACCACCTATATATATGAGTGGTCTGATATTGGCTTCTTCGTATGTGAATGAAATAAGGAGAAGGGTACAGATTCCTCAGCGTGATTGTAGTACATAACACGATTGAGCAAGGTACGTGTAATTTTCTTAAGTTTTAAGTAATCTACAGTTTGAATGTGCAAGGACTTTCACCACGGACTTGTATGCGTTTCTTTTTTCAGATCAAATTAGGTGCATCTGTAATTTTAACTTGATGTGATATATACCATTCAAAAATATAAAGATGTGTCCATGCATTCCGTGCCTTACCTGGTATTTGTTATACCTGTCGTAATATTTTCCATATAATTATTATGAGAATGTTAACCTCCAATAGATTTACACGCATTACGATTTTAGCTGACATTTGCCCCGATTGTATCGATTACTCTTACCCTTAAGTACAAAACCAATTATAACAAATTAAATGCTTTCAAAATAAGGCTTTTCGTAAATTTACCTTGCTTGGTAGAATATTAGACGCAATTAAACTGTAAAGTATCTGCGCGCTAATACTAGTATATTTCTACCGCTTGTACACAGTGTACAGACAACGTTTTAGGATCACACTTATTACCTATATTTACTACTCTACAGATCGCATATTGCACTAGAAGAAACTATCTTTACAGTAATTTGATCATCTAAGTTGACAATATCATTTCGATCTATCCCACGTGAAGAACCACGCATGATGTAATTATATTGGCTGCACTGCTTGGAACAACTCGGAGACCATTGTTAAGACAGGCGAATCTACGTTTTAAGATATAATATGTCTGTTCTATCTTCAACCAAGTTTTAGGCGTTGACATATTTAACCCGTTGTTGTGCTGCTGATCAGTGACAAGTGTTGTAAGAGGAAGTAGAGCAAGTTAATCATGTAGACAAGGAAAACTCATCGTATGGCGTCATAAGAAATCATCTGGTAGGATAGGCAGAATCACCAAAGCAAAAAGTCGTATTTTAATATGAAAAAGTTGTATTCCCTTTCAACAACAAATATGAATTTGTATGTAAATATTCAATTTTTAGTAGATAAAATGAGATATGAAACATCAAGATTAACAAACTAACCAGTTTTTTTTTACTTATATCAGTCTGTTGATTTGTTGTTATTCTAGTTTTAAAGTATATGTTTTTAAAAGTGATGTTATTTGTTTAAATATTATTAAGTGATGTTATCACGACTGATTATCTACATGTCCTAACATATTCATAAGGCAAACATGTTTGGTTCACTTCTGTGCCTTAACTACATATGTTATACTTTACTTGATGCAATATAGTGGTTCTCTCTCCAACACATCATTCTGTCTTACTGTCTTATTTTTGTCTTATGTGCATGGAAAAATCATGAAAGTGATGCTATGGTGTTATATTTTAGGCAGATGGTAATGGCAACATTCTGTCGTAAAGTTCTGCATATAGATCTGTTCTAAAAAAAATCATCTTAACCAATCTTTGTATACAACTAGACCACATACAAATTTTTTGTATATTCATTAGGGAATGGGCTCTTCATTTCGTTTTAGGGAGAAAATTATCAATTCGGAAGGAATGATTAGGATTGAAATATATGTTTCTGAAATTGGGAGTGGAACCCATATTCATGGCCATATATCCTCTGGAAGAAGGCCTGATATAGTAGACAACTAAATATACCCATAATTTACAAAGTAATTTGGAATTAAGTACATTTTGATGGATTGGGATGAGGTGGTTGTAAGGGGAGGTGTATACGTTTTTCCTTTTTGCTTAAAAAGTTACCATACTCACAAGAGGTGACTCGCAACAAATATACACATACAATATTTTTTTTTAAATATCTGTGATAAAAAAAAGCAAATTGACGTGGTTAGTAGTCAAGTTATTTTCAATTTTTGTATTACTGTTTGAGGTGCACTCATGGGAAGGCGATTGACTTTGACTCACGCTGATAGAGTCGCTGTCGTTATTGTCATCATCATGAACATTGTAGAATGGTGGAAACCACTGACATCGTCCTAATCATTGTAGGCTATTACTTCATCATCATCATCATCATCATCATCATCATCATCATCATCATAATTATCTTTCAGCAGCAGCATCATTATTATTATCATAGTGACTGTAAAGTCATTATCATAGCTGTCGATTCTAGTATTGATGTAACCCTGGTCAAATACTAGTCGCAATATACCACTCGGCTAGAGAGAACTTCTAATGAACACTTCATCAATACAGCCTGCTACATTAGGAAACAGACATAGAGGAAATGCAAATCTATTATAATTAGTTATTACCGCATGATGGAGCATTATACATGTACAATTGACCATGTAAAATGTCCACATGTAAGCTGTCTTCGCATATTATTTGAGTTTGATCATGTGCTAGCATATGCAGTTTTTTACCGATTTATCACAGTTTTCACCTGTGTACAACTATCTTTCCCATAACTCATAACACAAGAGATGTTTATTCATTGTGTTATGTGCAGGAATAAATACTATGAATAATTTGATAAGGTTACAATCATACTTATTTGAATAAAAATATATTTTCCAGGTAGTTTAAAGCATGGATTAGACAAGAAAATGTACTGATACAAGATAAAAGAGACCAAGGTCATTGATGAATTATCGTCATGATCTTTTTGTAATTGTAGTCCCTTTTCCTCCAACTTCTCTTCATATATGTTTTAATAAAAGGAAGTTCATACAATCCAATGTAGATATGAATATCGCAATCATAGTCATGTTCCATCGTTACATTTATGTGTAAATCAATTTTTTTTTGTTTTGCTAATATTCAAGTCTGTCCTTTTTTAGTACTCCTTGCATACTACTCGAACCTCGTCGAAGGCACCTACTTGCGAGCGATTTTGTTTGGGACATTGTGAAATCGGTGTAGGCCTGTACTTCAAGATATATTGAAGACTACATACATATATTAAGCCTATCAATAACTTAAAACATATTATCATATCACATCATATGTATGTATGTATCACCAACGCATTTATAGAATGCACCGGTTGCGAAAAAAAAACAACACACAAAGCAGCTGCATAATTAGGGAAAGTGACTGGTTCCTGTTTGTTAGGCGCTCTAAACTATCCCCAATTAGATTTGTTATAAACGAGATAGTTTCTGGCATAAATATGAACTTGTCAAAGGTGTCCCTGGATGGAAAAATTTCCAGAGGACTTACCTGAGGAAGGAACTTTTCCTTCGCCGCCTTCTACGCCGCTGTTACATACGACCGACTCACCTGTGCAAATTAGCCGTCTTTGAGAATGTTCTTAAATAGTTAAGCAAATTAATAAAAGTTAATAAAATTTTAGGTCAATTCTCAACTTAAAATTAAGAATGGGGCAGTTGAGAATGGTTTAAGAATCTTCGAGATACTCTTTTTTGAGAACATGTTCAAAGTTAATCACTGAGAACGGATTTAAGAAGTTTTGAGATCCTGTGGCCTGCTATTTTTGACATCGGAATGCTTTACAAGCGAGTTATTTTCTTCTTATCAGTCAGTGAAAAAGCATCAAATTATAGCAACCTAGAAGTCCTATACTTTAGGTGTTTCTGCATTAAGATAAATTATATAAATTCAGTGTAAGCGTGTACAGGTAAATCGTATTCATTTGTCTGTGTCGTGATTTGTATTAAGTCACACGATGATATTTTCCATGCTACATTTGAAATCCCTTTTTGAACACTTGTCTTGTGTGAATGAACGGACAAAGACATATCATGTAAACCACTCACTACGAAAGCTGTTTGATATACACATATTGATGGCTTTGTTTATTTGATTTGATAAAGTAGATTTCCGGACACAGAAGATGTTAAATTTACCAATGCATTTCGATATTGTCAATCAGGCAACATTTGCACTGTCATGACAGTAACGCAAGCTAAGCTTCCCGAAGACCACTTCGCAAACCAATTATATCAGGAGTCATGCATTGTACTGTATAAAAAAACAAGCAAGAAAACTTTTGATACCACCATCATCATCATCAACACCTACACACCTACTACATCCAGGAAACGACAAATAACTAACCATGGAAGAAAATTGTCTAATATTCAGCTTCCATGCTTCGTCGTGCGCGTTCGACCTCGCCGTGGCATGTCGTTCATTGCACGTAGTGATAGAAATTAGATTTCGAAAGATACTGAAATTATTAATGTCATACTAATACATCACATGACACCGGGTTTAATACTTCTAGTGTCAATGGCGATAGACGTAATTGTTCTACGCTCCGGTGTTTCAGATACAAAAAACGTAACCTGTACAGAAGTGTGCAGATACCCTACCTTCACAAATAAATAGTACCCAAAGAAAGCAACAATTCTGAAGAGGAACATTTTTTTTTGCGGAAAGAAAGGTATCTGCCAATCGGACAGATCTGCAACATGCCTAGCAACGATAAGGGAAGGGCCGTTTCGGTGTCTAAAAGTAAAATCCAGTTCGGATCTCCGTCCAAGTCTTCGAAAAATATTTTTGTAACTTCTTGAAATGCAGAAATAGGGATCTGCACGATGTACATGAAGACTTCGGATAATTTAAATCATATGATGCCTGATTGTCAACGATGTAAGGGCCATTTTTGCATTAACTGTATCGGCAAAAGTAAGATGGAATATTAAATGTTGCCAGAGTTCAACTCTTTATGGTTTTGTGCTCCGTGTCGCGTGATAGTGCAGAAAAATATCCATACCGAAATCAAAATAGAAAAAAAAAAAAAAATAAGGAGTATGAGGAAAGAATTACAAATATCGAACAGTCCCTTAAAACGAAATGTGGAGAGGACCAGGTCAGAAAGATCGTGAAGGATGCGCTTCCCTCCGCGGCCGGGAAAAAAAAGAGAAAACCAGATAAAGGAATCGGGTACACAAAAGGCTGGCACTAATTCACAGACAGTGATAAGTGAACTAAATGAAAGGAAAATGAGAGAAAATAATATTATCGTGTATGGACTAAAGGAGCAAGATCTTGAGGATAGGCTAGAAATGTGGCAGATTTACAATAGATTGAAGGTTTGCTGAATGCTTGTAGAGTTGAAACAAGTAAAGAAGAAAAAGAGAAGGTTTTAAGGTTAGGAAAATTTTACAAAAAGAAAGGCGAAAGTGCGAAAACTGGGCGGCCTGTTCTGGTATCATATAGTTCAGCAGATACAAAACAGCGCATTTTCAAAAACATAAAGGCACTCAAAAATGATGAGGAATATAAAGGAATCAGAATCACTAATGATTTGAAAGGAGATGAAAAAGAAAATGAGAGGCGTTTGATGGAAGAAGCAAAAGAGAAAACAAGCAATAGTTCGGGGGAATTTGTCTGCAGAGTTCGCCCCCCCCCCTCCCCCCCGTGGAACAGAAACGTCCTAAGGGTCACAACTAAAAGGAACAAAAACCAAACTGCTTGAAAGCCGAGATCAAAAACAATTTATCATGTTTTTATACAAATGCTGATAGTTTACCTAACAAACTGGATGAACTAAGATCTAGGGTTAGAAACAGCGATAGAAATATAAATATGATAGGAGTATCAGAAGTTTATCCGAAATAACTGTAGGTACTTACCTACAAAAGGGGAATTAATGATAGAAGGGTATGCTTTATTTTTAAATGATAGCACGGGTACGGAAAAATAGAGGGGTTGCTGTTTATGTTATGGAAGACCTAAAGGCTATAGAGGTTAATATGGGTACAAATACATATGGGTCAAGATCAAGTTAAACAGAAATGATAAACTTTTGTTAGGTTGTATATATAAAAGCCCCAGTACCGATGAAGCAAATGTAAAGGAGTCATATAACCTTATTAACTCAGAAGGCAAAGAAAGCAAAACGTTTTCGCATATTCTAATGATGGGAGACTTTAACCTTCCAAAAATTAATTGGGAAACGTTAACAGTCAAAAATGATACACAGAGTAAACAATTTATAGAATGTATTAGAGACAATTATCTAATACAACACGTTAAATGCCATACACGAATGAGGGTAGGTAGTGAGCCAAGTACATTGGACCATATTTTAACTAATGAAGAGGAGATGATAAAATATATATTTTCTGACAGTCCATTAGGTAACATTGACCATTTCGTCATTGAGTTTCAATTTATTTGCAACAGTACCTGCCCGGTTTATGTAAATAATCGCAGAAATTATAACAGAGGGAACTACGAAAAAATCAGTGCAGAACTAATGAAAGTAGATTGGCAAGAAATTATGACTGGTGATGTAGATTATATGTACTACCGATCTACACAGAGGATGGCAAATGGAAACTAGGTCGGAAACTGAATGCAGGGAATATACTAAACTGAGGAACCAAGTGAAAACCTTACTTAGGAAAACACGCAAAGAAACATAACGTCTTATTGCTAGTAATGCAAAATCAAATCCAAAACAATTTTGGAAGTATATCAATTCAAAAAGAAAAGTACGAACCGGAATCTCAGATTTAAAAGGTATATATGGAGATCCTTCTCAATTAATTACCAATGACAAAGGCAAAGCCGAAGTATTAGCATTTTTTTCAACAGTGTATTTACAGAAGAACCCACAGGAGATATTCCAATAATGAGTATAAAAAAAAACTATTGAACCACAAACTGTGATACTATAATGTACTGAGGAAATAGTTGCAACGCTTCTATCCAAACTAGATAGAAATACGTCCCAAGGTCCTATGCACCCAAAAGCTCTAAAGAAATTATATGCGGCGATATGTAAACCACTTAATATTACATTTGATAAGTCTGTAAATGATGGCATCGTTCCTTCGGCGTGGAAACAGCCCAACATCACGGCGAATTTTAAAAAGGGGTCTAAGACTGAACCAGGTATCTACCGACATGTGAGCCTTACAAGCGTTATTGGGGGAAAATATTCCGTGACTTTATTGTAAATCACATGATAAGAAATAAGCTTTTCAGCAATAGGCAGTTCGGATTTATCTCATGTAAAAATCTTACTTGGCCTGTCTCCTTTTAGTGTAAAACAAATTGTCTATATGGTTACTGGAGTTCAAATATAACGAGAGTTGTCTGTTTTTAAAATCATACTCATTATGTAGATGTCGTGAAATAACTTCCTGGTTCCTTAATGCATTTCATTTGATTTGTCATGGTTGTATGATATATTACTTTTGTTACAACCATAATGGCCCATCAACACGAAACAGGTCATTAGATAAAACACACAGCGTTCTAAAAGGAAAATAACATCAAACAAAGTGGAAAGTAAAATAAATATGCTAACAATTTTAATAGGTTATATTATCACAAAAGATTAAAATTGTAAGTCATAGTCTATACTACAGACCGACATCTTTCAGATAACCTAGAATTTTATCAATTTCAACAGTTTCAAAAAGGGTCTTTAGACTTGTAATGCCACGATAAAATATTCTGGAGTAGACAGAAGGTCGAGGAATAAATTCCTGGTTCCTTAATTTATTTTATTTGATTCTGTTTTGGTTCGAAAATACTTTTAAATAAGACGAGAACTTTATTCAGTATTTATCACATGTATGTGATAGTACTGGCATTGTAATAAATAGCGAATGAACAACATATTCAATATTGAAATCAACTTGATATGAAAGACTCGTAGATCGTATTCACAAAGACATTCATATATAACTTAATAAAGAATATCGTTGATGACGTAGAAAACAATAAGCTTATCCTAATTTGACCTGTTACAGACCAGGACGTTAAACTCGTGCTGTGTAAAGTGCGGGAATTTTATTACCAGGCTTATACAGGGACGTGTTGAAATTTTCATTTGTTACATTGAAAATATTTATTTAATGTTGACAAAAGACCTAAAAGCAAGGTTGAGGGAGATTGGCTTATTGTTAGTTATTCTTTGACAAGTTTAAAAGAAATGTAATTAATCTGATGATTTTTCCTTTATAATTAGCAAAAAAAACATTTTCCTCTCGACATACCCCATTTACATGGGATTGTAGTGGAAACATGTATTTCTGTATACGACTGCCCTTACTTGTGGATCGTTCACCGTTCTGTTTACCTGTTCCGGTAACACCTGTGGTGATCACGTTACGTTGGTCATAAATCACAACTTCCTTTACGGTGCAGTGAACACTATCAACAGATCTGACCGATTACATATATACACATAGAAGATGATAACTATCTACTTAGCATACAGTCGTTTCATGAGTTATGAACTGTAGTAACATCGCGTCATTCTAGACTTATATCACGCTATGTAATGTTACGTTGAAATGAAGATCAACAATATTATGATCAAATAAACTCGTAAACCGCGCACTTGCTTACACATTATTTCTCATAATACTGGCCCATAATTAAAGTGAAAACAATCGGTTTAGGTAAGGTTCTTTACAACTATATAAGAAAATGGTATATATTGAAAGTAAGCTTTATTGCATTTCTGTGTGTATTGGATATAAAGAACACAGTTTTTGCACAGCGAATATCTGTCAATTGAAATGTTCATAACACAAGTGTTTGTATATGCATTGGGGTGTGGGTTGGAAGGGACGACTGATACTTTTTTAACCATAAAAAAGTCAATTTCTGATAGTTAAAAGTCGCATTGAAATTATATATGTACATTATTAATTGTAGATATTTAGTTAGTCACATAATATGCATTTGGCTACGTGGATCTATAAATATATCGACAATCTTAAACAATTTCGATGAAGTGATGTCATTGGGCAACTGGGCAATCTGAACACATACACAAGGGTTACCCTTGGAAATATAACATGACTGTCGGTAAAATGCTTATATCCAACATTTAATCTATTTTAACAATTATCGTGTGGTGTATTTCCCGTGCAGTTGAGAGGTAACGGACATTTCTGTTGTATCTTAACGGACGTCTAAAACACCGTCTATGACCAAGAAGATCAAATGCTGTCCAATAACAAATGTTTTGGGTGAATGGTTCATCACATCCTATGCACCGAGCGTTTTCTGCGCCCTTCAACATATATGAAGGTGAAAGTTCTGTATTGCCTATCCAAAGACGGGCAAGGACAATTTTGTCTCGGTGGTTGTTTCTATAGCATGGAGACAATTCATCGATGATAGGATTCACTGAGTGCAAATTAGTAAGGCTGTGCAGACAGACTAGTGCGCTAGTCTGTATTTCTCCAGACTCTTGGAATTCACCGTGGGACAGACGGCCTCTGCCGAAGCCACTCCGTTCTGTCCAGCTGGGGTTAATCAGCGCTGCGGTGGTCCTGTGTAACTGATTCTTGGAGGTCCCTAACAATTGACTTGATGACGAGAGAAAGTTGTGTGTTGAGTGAGTGTGGGGGATTGATATATGTTGTATAGATATTGTTTTGTTGTAACTTATTGCGTTTTCTTTTCCATTAATCGAGACGTTCCCACATTAGAATGGTTTTAATAGGGTGTTACAGGAATGTTGCTTTGTGAGATTCTTTGGATAGTCGTCAACATTTCTACCTTAACAATGTCAGATAGGTCAGGGTTTAGATTATTGTTATGATCACATTATTGTATTTTTGTTTGTTTGTTTGCTTTGTTGTGTAAGAATCAAATAGAGTGTTATTCCTATGAAAAGTTCATTTTATAAACACAAATAATTGCATTTACCATTTTATTACCGATGAATCCAGCTACTCCTGTTCTATATTTCAGTAGATCGTGGTATTCTCCAGGTAATCAAGTCATCCATATAGATGTTTCCGTATAGACAGTACGTCTTCATAATCCTCGGGAGTAGTCTGTCGGAAGTGTAACCGTTGTCACCAAGACAGACAATCTTTATGAAACAGGCAAACTGTCATGACGATAAGTGATGTTGTTAGGTCAAAGACGTTGATGAAATCCTCCCTGAATACAGATATGTCGGGAAGCAACTTAATGAAGGAATCAAAAGTCATTGCATGATGTTTCCGAAGATAATTCAAGAAGTCCTTCACAAAGTTATATTAAGACGTTATTGAAATCTAAGTCCATCGTTGTCACCATCTTTTATTAACAAAAACATTATGTTTAATTCAATGACAATCACAGAATATTATCAATCTATATTTTTGTCATATACAATAAAGCATACAATGCTCGCATAGTAGAGCTATTATTACGACAAACATGCAAAATTTAATACAGAGAACAATATCACAGAAGAAACAGTGAAATAAAATTATACAAGACATGCATAATATAATGGGTATGGCATCAACATAAAGGTTATCAAAGTGGGTCAATGGCACAACTACGAACTATTATTGCTTAATGAAATTATAAGATTAAATTATGAATTATTCATTTAGAAGTTGATTTTTGTAAAAATCAGGATACAATCGAGAACCTGTTTTGGTAGTAAAACATAATGTTGAGTAAGTAAGAGAGGTAGAAAAGCAAAAGCACATCCTGGTAATACAACAATATAAATGAAAAGTCACAGAACAGGTGGTAGGAAAAGTCCCTACCGACCAAATCCCCTAGCCTAACTGAAATAAGAATAATTCTATCATATAAAAGCGAAATGAGATCAGTCAATTCATCTTTGCACAGAAAGTGCAATTACACATGGGACCAACCTAGGTATGGACCAGCCCCCGGAATTCTGGAACGTATTCACATCCGCACAGTTCATATCTATCCGCCTCTTGACATGTAAACAAGTAGTATTTGTAGCTTTTCAAAAAACGACTGAAACGTAAGATAAATCCACACTCAACAAATCTCAAAACAAGCTCCTAGATTTTTGAAATCCTTCTTACACTTTTCATACAAATGAAATATCAAACTACAGTGCAAAAACTTGATATGATTGAAGAATTGTATATGACCCGTGTATCTTTCATAGTTAAAAAAAACTCCAATTCTTTTGAGGTCATTCAAATGTCTAGAGGCCTCCAAACAAATGTGTGAAACATGTGCATCAATATTTTATAAAGAATAACACTTTTACTCCAAATAATTTCATTTTTCAGGCTTAATTATCAATATCCTATTGATGAAATTGATGGAAATTGCTGATTGAAAAAAAAAAAAGTTTCAATTTGGTCTTGATTTTTCAAACCTTATTAAAATCACCAAAAATAATTGTTATTTCCGTGAAAAAAAAACATCAAATTAATGTTAATGAAGTTTCATAAACCAGAAAGTCAAGATTTTAACATGTTTTGCCATTAAGTTATAGAGTAATATCACATTGATAAAAGTCGACATTTTCTAATAAAAATAGAAATATCTACATAGCAAATACATTTCGCTCGTGCCGCAAAGGAAGCTTTATCGCTACTACCTCTTGCTTTTAAACTTCATTTCACAAATTTCATATCGTTTATCAAACAGTTTTAACAGCTCAGTGACAAAAGGAATGACATCAATATAAAAATAATACATTGCACTCCATAAAACCTATCATCTGTGAGTGGTGTCAATCATTGGTGCAAAGGAGTTGATGAGCAACCTACCATTAAATATCTTTTTTTTTGATTGGACTGCATTGACCTTCTGTCAACTCGAGAATTTTTCATTTTAACGTTACAATTTTCAAGACAATTTTTGAAACTGTTCAGATAGATAAAATTCCAAGATATCTTAAATATGATATATCTGTATTATAGACTATGACTTAAAATTTTAATCTTTTGTGATACAACCATTTAAGACTTTTAGCATTGTATTTTACCTTTTAGTTTGTTTGATGTTGATTTTGGATCGCTGTGTATTTAACCGGTTGATGACCCTAATTACCATTTATGCATTGAGATTGTAATGATATCAATAATCATAAGCCTTTTTTTTTTCAAAATACATAAAGATTTTTTGTTTAGTTTAATCTTACTATATTCATTAATTTCATCATTATGAAATCCTTGCCCATGACAGATGTTGTTCTATATTATAGACTCTGACTTACCATCTTACTCTGTTGTGATAATAAAACGACTTTTAGATTGTTAGCATTTGTCTTTTACCTTTTCTTTTGTTTTATTTTTTTTTACCTTTTTGTATCGCTGTGTTTCATCGGTTGATGACCCTAATGACCTTTTAGGTGTTGACCGGTCATTAAGTTTGTAATAATAATTATTATTATCCATGACAACACTGTGACTTTATTCCTTCAGAACATACACTGTGTTGTACGTAGAGTGCTTCTATTACTAGTCCACAGACCCGATGTAGAGAGGTCTGATAATTTTCAGCCTTGTAATTGTATGGCATGAAGATCTGGAAACTAATTCTCTATTCCAATATTGGTCCGTATTTTTTATCTTTATTTTTTAATTTTTTTTTTTTTTTTTTTGTCAAATAAGATATTATCCATCCATGAGCATATTTATTATTCAGAACATACCTGTAATATTTTTGGTATTACCACAAGTAAATGAAGAATAAAAAAAAAAATTGAAATCCACTTCGTAAGACTGACATACCACACGCGCTGAAACATTCAAATAAAGAATCTCGTTAAACATTGATCACTTAAAGAACAATCCGCTTATTATAATTTGACCTGTTCCGGAATGGAACGCGATACTGATGCTGTATATGATGGAAAATAATAGCAAACATAGCTTTCTGTGTTTACCACTTTTTAAGATCAATGGCTTCAGACATACAAAAAAAGGCTATGTTGCAGGTAAATGACAGTACATTAATTGTTTTTAGACAATTTAGTCAGAACGTATCGTTGATCTGTAAATGTTCACCTAAATATCAACAGTAAAAGATATGAAAAAATGTTCTCTTCAACCATCCCCATTTTCCTGGCGTTATGGCGGAAATGTATGCTTTTTGTTTGAAGGTTTATTCTTACCTGGAGTAGCCGTATAATATGATGTACTCAGTCGGTATATTTGATACGTCTTATAAGATAGGCAATATGCAAGATGTTCACTGGTCCGTGTACCAGTACTGATAATACCTGTGGTAATTACGTAGCGGGTGTCATAGATCACAGATGTCGTCACGGTACATCAAGCTCTTTCAACAATTCTGACCGACAGGTGTATGTGTACAACTTTGTAGTGGTTATCTCTATATCCTCAGACTAATGTGTGGAGGGGCGTTAAGGGTAATGTTCATTCTACAACCTCAAGACAGCTTTTGAATATAGAAATCACAATATCATTCTCTCCTAGCTATATTACAATGAATGAATTGACACAACAACAACAGCACATCAAAGATCATTAGGGCCATCAAACGGTAAAACACAAAGCGATCCAAAAAGAAAATAGCAATTAAAAAAACAAAAGGTAAAAGACAAATGATGCAAATTTGACATGGGTATATTAACACACACGATTAAAATGGTACGTCATAGTCTATTATATAGACCAACATCTTTCAGGTAATATAGAAGTTTACTAATCTCAACAGTCTCAAAAAAGGTTTTTAGACATGTTATATTATGATAAAAACATTCTTTGGTAAACAGAGGTTAATTCAGTCCAATAAAAATGTTTAACGGTAAATGGCTCATCACATCTGATGCACCAAGGATTATCTTCGCCATTTAACATACATGTATATTAATGTATTAGTTATTATGTATGGCCCTTTCGAAGACGGGCAAGGACAACTTTGTCTTGGTGGTTGTCTTTACAGCATGGGGACCATTCACCGATGAACGGTTTTAGGGAGAGCAATTTATTATAGGTGTTAAAATGATAAATGGTGATCAGTAAAATGAAGTTTAGAAACAACAGTGGGAAGCGATAAAAATTCCTTTGCGGCACGATCTGTCTTCTCATTGCTTAGTATTCCTATGTGCCAGGAACCCAGGAAAGCTAAGGGCGAGTTAATTTTCGTTCTTTCTATTGCTAAGACTTTGTAAGAAAGAGAGTCTGAATAGATAACAAATATCATTACTATGTTAGTGAGGTAGCGGGCATCCTTAGACTTCCTCTTGTAAAACCATCAGTATACAAATGGAGAAGTGTTTTATATTTTAACTACTACTTTGAGAAAGGATGGAAGCAAGGTGCAACTGTTGCGTATGATTTCATGACATAATACTTCAGGTGAATTCAAGCGCCAGGGTGGAATTTCGAACATACCAAATGACTGAATTTGATCAATATCAATATTTGTGTTTCGTAAAAGAGCGGAATTCCGAATACCGAATGGTGGAATGGTCTTTGGTTTTGTTTTGAAACAAGGTTTTTATAGCTGAATGACGTATTCCACAGATGGCTATATAGTGATGGTTCGTTAGCTTCTACAGAGAGACTTTCAGTTGGTGTGGTCTTAAAAGCTGCGACATCGAGTCTCAAACCTTGGTGATAACCAGTGCATAATAATTTGAGATATGAAGGTCTAGCAGATCCATACACAATGGAACCGTAGTCTGATTTTGACCAGATAAGAGCTCTAAAAAGTATTAACAATTTTTTTTCTATCAGCTCCCCAATCAGTGTGGGATTAACCTTTAGAATAATCAATGCCTTAAGGCATTTGGCATCATCATTAGCATCATCTACCCACCCATTACATCCCGAAAACGGCAGGTAACTTAACATTGAAGAAAATTGTTTAATAGTGAAGCTTTCAAGTTCATTGCACGGAGTGCTGGAATTAAGTATTCTAAAATACTAAAATTATTATTTCATACTAATACAACATTTCTTAAGGATGGTAGTGATAAGGTTGCCTTTGCGGTACGATCTGCTTTTCCATTGCCTGGTATATCCATATGCCTAGGAACCCAGAAAAACCATATTTCTATTGCTAAGAAAATTGTAGAACAGAATGAGTGTCTGGACATATCACAGCTCTCATTACTTTGTTTGTTTGAATATATCCAAAGGCGAGGTAGATAGCTCGCGCTTTCGCCGAGGATATTGAGTTATAGTTAGATTATCCAGCATCATGTAACCATAACCGCGGCAACCATATCATTATTTTCTGAACCAACAGTATAGAAATGTAAAAAATCTTTCATATTTTAACTGCAATTTCGAGAATAATGAACGAAAGGTGCACCAGTCAGTAAAACAGTACTATATCAATAGATACGTGACAAAATGGATGGTAACTGAAAGTCGTAACGCTCCAATGTATTTTGTTAGGACTATTCAAAGTACAAAATACTTTCATAGATCAGACTGATAACAACTAGAACAATACAATTTACTTATATAAATCAAGCTGGTAGCATAACATATAAGGATACCATAGTGTTTTTCAAAATATTTTGTTAAGACTTAAAAATAAACAGGGTGCATTTAGTACTTTCAATTTTCATATTGATCGCAATCAGTATATTTAAATACACTTTAATATAACACCACATTATATAATGATAACACAGTATTGCTTCACAATATTTTGTTACAGCTGTTCAAGATAACCAAAGGTCATTATGTACTTTTGTATATCAATTTGGTTTTATTAAACCACATTATTTAAGAATAACATAGTATTTTGTTTAGACTTTGAAATAAAATGGGGTATTAAGTATTTATATCAAATTGATAGCAATGTGCACATTATATACACTTTGCTATTATAACACCAAGCTGTTTAAAATAAACAAAGGGCATCAGGTGTATATGTAAAAGACTGATATCAATTAGTACATCTAAATACCCTTTGATATTATATAATGATAACGTAGGGTATCGGAGTAAACAGTAAGCCGTTTATTTAAGATAGGTGTAAATAACTTACCAAGATAACTTATTATTTATTAGTTATTTCTCTGTACTTGTCTGGATCTTTCATGTCACCTTTATTTTTATATATAGGTTTTATTATTCCTATAGTCCAAGACTCGGGAATTACATCCTCCTCCTCATTAAGATCCTTCTCCTCCTCAGCATCATCATCATCATTATCATCATGTTCAGAATGGATATCTTTGAAAAAATTAAATAGTACGTCAAGTGTAATTGCATTATTTTTAACAGTATTTCATGAGGAATTCTTTTTTATTATTTTCCAAAATTCCTTTGGGTTACAGGTGGATGATACAGGCAAATCATGCGCACAGTTTGAAATATATTTGTTAAAACTTTTATTGAGCTGTTTACGATATTGTTTGGCACATACAGTTCATGTTAGATTTACATTCATTGCTTTTTGTTCTATTATATTTTACTTTACATTTGTTAAATGTTACTCGTGCAGTCTCACACTTTTTGTCAAACCAAGTTTTCTTGTTAGTATCAGTTTTGTGTGTTGTTAGTTTATTGTTGTTTGTGTACCTTTTAACACCCATGGTCTTCCGTGCTGTATCCAGTAATACATTACAAAAATCTGACACAACTTTTGTCAACACTAGTGCTAGGAACATTCAACATGTCTATTTGTTCCTCAATTTTTTTGTTATTTCTTCAATATTAACTTCTTAAGTATATTCCTCTTTCTTTAAGTTAATCGACAATGGACATCGGAGAACATTGGGTTAAAGTTGCATATTTCAAAGTTCGTAATAAAATTTAATAACTCAGTACTAAATAGTAAATAGTCTACCACACTCACCCCTTTACATGTAGGTGCTCCATCACTTTTGTCTGTATAAAGTCTACCATTACCTATAAATAATGACCACCTCTTACACATATCAATAAGCTTAGTGCCAAACTTATAACAGCGGCCTACATCCTTATTTGCCCTCTCAAGTGGAATGTTGTGGGACAAAAGTTTATGATAGGCGTGGACATTGTCTACACTTGAGTTATCTAAATTAAGAATATTTAGAAGTTTATTTTCAGGTACAACATAGTCTACCAATGTACTTGTGCGAGCGTTGAAGTCTCCCATTAACAATATGTTGTCATTACCGGAAGAAAGATAAAGTAATTCATTTTCAATTTCAGTAAAACAGTCATCTGATGAGTATGAAGACCCCACAGGGGGAATATAAACACAACCCAATAAAGAACTAAAATTTACTATTTCTAACTTAATCCATAAAACAAATTCTGAGCCAACAAATTCTGAATTATTCGACAGAATATATTTAAAAATCAATGCTATCGCACCGGACTTGTGTTTCAGTTTAGATCTATTTAATAGGAATAACCATCTGGAACTTCTAAATCAACAAGGTCATCCGTTTTGGATTCTGCACATGCAAAAGTATCGCGCTGTTTTTTACTCTCTCAATTTCGGCAAAAAAGCGACGATTAGCAATTTCCTGTGGATACTGCTGAAAAACAGAATATTGCCGTTTGTCCCGTAACTTTGTCGGTACCTGTCTCATTACTGCTTCGCGATCACTGTACCTCTCAAACTTTACTATCATGCCCCTCGGCTTTCAGTCTCTCCTGGGCCTCAAGCGATGTACATTTTGAAACCGAATACTGTCAGCATTGTCAACTTCCAGCACTTCACTTATGAAATTCTTCACAACTTTTTTTCTGTATCTTCATCATTAGATTCTTCAATGTCATTAAAAATTAAATTATACATTATTATATGCTGACTGTAATTTTAACAAATCTTCTTTCAAGTTACTATTTTCTTGTTCAATCCAATTTGATTTTCAAGGTCATGAACCCGGTTTTCAATGTCGTAGTGATGTCTTTCTTCTTTTTCGAGTGTGTTTTCGTGTTTATTAATTAAATCTTTGATTTTCACAATTTCAGCTTGCGTTTCCTGGACATTTTTTTCCATTAGTTCAAATTTATTCAATATTTGGTCAAGTATATCCAGATTGGTAAGTCTGGTATTAAGTTTAACACTAATCTGTTCAACCTTATTGCTGAGTAAACTGAAGTTATATAACATCATGTTCATCGCTACTCCTTTGATGGGACCCGGGGGTACAGGAGGACTTGGGATGGGCTGAAATCCGACAGGTGTGCTTTGGAATGGAATGTCCCAAGGGAAAAATGGCGGTACACGCACATGTGAAATTTTCTTTTGTTGATGTGCGGGAGTGGTATTTTCTAGCGAGGTGTTGTTACCCTGAATACTATTGCCACTACATACGGTACTAGCTCCCAGCTGGAAACTCGAGTTTTCCGAATTTTTATTTTCCGTGTTCATGTTATCTGTATTCACAGTATTGTTTATCTCACCTGTCGTTTCCGTGCACGCATCACTCGTGTCGGGTACGTGAGCCTTGCTTGTGGTGTAACCCCGGATTTTCCACGTCTAGTGTGATCCCTTTTACTTTTATGACCCTTACCAGCCATATACACAACTTATCCACAGTTCCAACTATCTTCCAAGCTTCATGCACTTCAAACAACCACTATAAACCCCTATTTTCACACAGACGATACACAATCAAACACCATCCATCTTGTCACGTGTCACGCCACGTTCAAGAGCCAGTGTGGATTTTTTATCGTTCTATCGTACCAGCGACGTCAATCGTGTCATGCGATAGAGCAAACACCTCGTACCTTGAGCCAAACAAAGACAGAGACAGCCTTTCACTCGACACATGCAGCAACTGACACAAACATTGACTACGTGTTCTTAACCACTCACATCACTCCCTCTCTGTCTGTCTGTCTCTCTCTCGATGGAGCCAGTTCCTAGTATGATTAATTGAGTGGTCTTGCCAAAATTGACAGGAAATCCCTTACACAGGAGCTTTATCTTTGTTATTAGACTTTTAACCGTTGATTGTAGATATTTCCCACAATATACAACGATCTTTCATATCCAGAGTATTGGTGGTAGTCCACTTTTATGTACCAGGCAGTATTGTGAAGCTCAGCTAACATTTACATCAATAAACCATTTATTTAAAAAAATCAGCAATTACATCCTATATAATAACATTTACAGAGTAGATTATCTTTCACCTAAGAATACTTAGAAATTATCTGTTATTACTTTTAATCGTCGGTATTAAGATACAATTTACAGAAGTAGCAACGTTTACCTGAGGTTACTTAAAGAGGGGTAACTCTAACGAAAATAATCACAGATGCATTTAAATCCATTGTCATCTGTCCAAATTTGGAGTCGATTCGTTTTTGTAAATGTCTGTAGATGGTATTCATTTGCTGAGATCGATAGTATATAATGAACTCATCGACATAACGAGTGCCCACATAATGTTTTGACAATATTGTTTATTGTAAGTCCAAAATGTGTACCCGAGAGAATGCCGCCTTATGGTACATCCATTTCCTGGAATCGCCAATCCACAAATAAATTGCACTCTGTCAAAACTTAGCATCAGTGAATGGTCTCCATGTTATAGAGACAACCACCGAGACGAAGTTGTTCTTGGCCGTCTGATTTTTTTTTTCCTTTTTGGATCTCTGTAAGTTTTCACCAGTTGATGGTCCTTATGACCTTTTTATGTGTTGACAGGTCTACTATTCCGTAACTATTTATGTCTGTGTACCAAAAGACTGGTGTAATTTTGTAAGTTTATGTCGACGAGATAGCTCTCCAGAGCAAACAAATCAAGAGACTTTTAAAAAAGGCAAAATCGCTGAAAGAGCAATAATTCAAATGTCTAGCACCTAAGGATATCGATACTTATATGGTAGCAACACCAGGGAATGATGTTTCTTAGTATGCCACAGTACACGGTCACTGTTGCCTAGAAATGGTCAATAGTGTCCATGATGTTGTCATGGCTAACGGGCTAGTTACAAAGTTCCTCACAGAAACATACCATTACATACAGACCACCAGGCAACTGCTGTTAGTAGTACGCTTCACAGAACGTTAGCAGTATGCTCCATCTATCTCCCTCCAAACTCTTGACTTTACGAACAACCAACTGGATGAACTATCAAAACAGCCTTCCCCGTTCATACTTTTGGATGACTTTAATGGTCATAACAACGCTTGGGGTTCACTCGACACTAATGACAGAGGAACAAAAATTGAAAAATTCATAATGGAAAGTAACCCTTGTCTTAAAAAATAATAAATCTCCAACTTATTGGCATCCCTCTTCCGGAACATTCTCGCACCTTGATTTTGCTTTATATCACCCATCTTTGTTATTCGATTTCGAATGGACGTTGCATGACAATCTCTGTGGAAGCGACCACATTTCAATATTTCTAAGGAAGTGTGGATCCACAGAGAGCGATCATGTATCCCATTTGAAATTATATAAAGCAGATAGGAGCACACATTTCAGTTCCAAAATTCTCAACACCATTGATTTCCTGAATTTAGAAGACCCGATAGAATCCTTTACTAACAAACTTCTGATAGCTGAAGGATGTATACCAAAATTCAAAAGAAAACGCAATAAAAAACATCGGATCAATGACGATTGTGATAAAGCTATTCGAAAAAGGAAAACCGCTTTGAGGCAATTCAAAAACAACCCCACAAGCGATAGCGTAAGCAACTACAAAATTATTCGGGCGAAAGCTCGTCGTGCTATACGCTGACACAAAAAATTGTCTTGGAGATCTTATGTTTCCAAAGTAAATTCCAATGCAGCCACCAAAAAGGTATGGGATATGATTAAACGAATCAGTGGTAAAACATCATTTGAAAAATTGGGCATCTGAAAACTAATGGAAAATTAGCAACATCGAAATTTGATATTGCAAATGCTTTATAATCTGCTTTTTCCAAAAATGTATCTGCAAATAATCATTCCAAAATATTTGAAACATTTAAGACCACGCGTGAAAAAAACTAAATTGAAACTCTCTTCCTAAAACAATGAAACTTACAATCAACCTTTCTCAATGTTAGAACTTCGAGAATCGTTGAAAAAATCACATGACTCTGCAACAGGACACGATGATATTCACTATCAGTTCCTAAAACATCTACCAGAGTCATTAGAAAAACTTCAAGATATTTTAACTATATTTTCAGATCGGGAAATGTCCCAAAGTCATGGAAAATGGCAACTGTGATTCCTATCCCTAAACAGGGTAAAGATACAACAGATCCTTCCAGTTATCGTCCAATATCACTTACGCGTTGCGTTTGTAAAACCTTAGAGCGGATGATAAATTCAAGATTAATTTGATTTGATTGATACAAAGCGGTTTTAGATCTAAGTTAGGTACCAACGATCATTTGGTTAGACTTGAACACTTTGTGCGTGAGGCTTTTCTAAAGAAGGAGCACTTAGTTGCTGTTTTCTTCAATTTGGAAAAGGCTTACGACACAACATAGATATACGGCATAATGAAAGATCTGCACGATATAGGTATTACAGTTAATCTACCAATTTTTATTTCAGATTTTCTATCAGATAGAGTATTTCAAGTCCGGAATGGGACGACCCTTTCCGTTTTACATCAACAGGATATGGGTGTGCCACCTTTCGGACTTAAAATTAACAGCATTGTTAAAACGTTATCCCCATCAATGAAGGGTGTTCTTTATGTTGATGACTTCATCATATGCTATCGATCTAAGCATATGAATACCATATAAAGACAACTACAACAATGTTTAAATCGACTACAAATTTGGGCAGATGAAAATGGTTTTATATTTTCTCAATCAAAAACAGTTTGTATGCATTTTTGTCAAATTCGGAAACAGTACGGCGATCCAAATCTGTCTCTCTGTAGTGTACCCATTCTGTTGTTCAGCAAACAGAATTCTTAGGTGTACTATTCGACATAAGATTGCCTTAAGGCACTGAATATTCTAAACGTTGTGTCCCACACTGATTGGGGAGCTGATAGAAAAGTTTTGCTAAGACTCTATAGAGTCGATCGCATATGGATCTGCTAGCCCTCCATATCTAAAATTATTAGACACTGTTCATCACCAGGGTATCAGGCTCGCTCTCGAAACTTTTAAGACCGCGCATACAACAAGCCGCTAGCCTCTCGCTTGATAATACTTTAGTTTTTAAGAGATTCAACAGCACATTTAAACTCATCGTGCATGGCAGCTAAGCTTCCGTTTTCTTCCTGTAGCACCAATGATAATTACTTCATTGGTGTGAGAACATCAATCAGGAGGAGCTTCCTGCTGTAATAATAATATAAATAATAATAATTCTGGACGCAGGCTTTTAAAGCCTATATATATCCAGATCTGAGTTATCAAGTTTCCCGAAGATGAATACGTTTGTTATTGTCTATTTCATGATTTTAAATGCAATCGGAATTACTCCAATGTTTATCCAATCAGGATTCAAATGTTTTGACTGTTGGTGACGTGACAACGGCATCAGGAAGGGAGTTGCAGAAGTTAACCACCCGCTCACTGAAGGAGTGCTTTCTCAAATTCAGTCTGCTTCTCCTTTTTAATAAAGAAAGACTGTGTCCTCGTGTTATTTTTTAATGTTCGGGACCAGTAAACCCTCAAAGACAGCACTATAATATCCTCCACGTGTTAGCTTGTTTACTTGGATCATGTCTCCTCAATTTTCTGTGCCTCAATGATGGTAATTTAAGGATCCTCAGTCTGTTTTCATAGCCTAGGTCTTTCATTCCCGGTATTTGTTTCGTTGCTCTCCTTTGTACATTTTCCAACTCATTTATATCTTTTTGCATATAGGGATTCCATACACAGGCCCCATATTCCAGGTGCGGACGTACAAGCTGCGCTTTATATGATAAACAAAATGTTTTGTTGTCTAAATATGTGTACGTTCGTTGGATAGGTCCCATTATTCTATTGGCTTTGCTGACTGTATCGTGAATATGTCGGTTGAAATGGAGGTTGTTATCTGTTATGATTCCAAGATCCTTTTCTTTCGTTTTACACTGTAATGTAGCCTCGACTCTTCCGCTTTCCTTGTCTTTATATGAATAAAATGATATATTATGGTTTTTTCTTTCCCACCTGCATACTTTACATTTGTCATGGTGAAATTTTAGGAGCCATGTATCCGACCAATTTTGAAGCTTACCTAAATCTTCCTGAAGATTCGAGTTATGGTTATGAATGTAAATTTTCGTATCATCTGCAAATAGATGTGTACTTGCGTTAATATATTCCGGAAGGTCATTGATATCCAAAAATGCCTATAAGATTTGTTATGGATCACTGCAATCTCCAGGCACATTGGCAATGTCACTGCTTTTTTGAGATTTTAGGAGGTATTTTGATTTCATGCTTTACAATCATGCTCCTGAAATACAATAACATGTATAGAGGATTATAGTAGGAAACCATTTAATGGACTCCATATCCATATTTTTAAATACATGTATAAGATAATAAAAATGTTCATAATATTTTGTTGTGATTCATTTAAAGCTCACCTATGTTTGTCATCCAGTGTCAACATTTTCTTTAAACAACTTCTTCTCAATAACCAATGGACCAAATGCTTTGATATTTGGCTGGTATGTTCCTAGGATGAAGCTTTACAAAGTTTGCAAAAAGGAATGACCTTGACCTATATTCAATGACACAGGATTCAGATTTGTTAAAACCCTTCAAACAACTTCTTCTCATGAACTGAAATGCCTAGAGAAGTGATATTTGGCTGGTATGTTCTAAGGATGAAGCCTAACAAAGTTTGTGAAAAGAAATTACTTTGACTTTTGTTTAAGGTAATAGGGGTCAAATGTGTTAAAACATTTTAAAAAGTTCTTTTCAGAAACTAATAGGTCTGGAGGCATGATATTTGGCTGATATATATATATATATATACCAGGTAGCGCTGCAAGCCCATTGGACCTCTTGTATACATTATTAGTTCATTCAACCACCTTTTTCCCTTCAAAACAGTCAACTAACTTGTATCCAGAATGGTATGGGAGCTAAATATACTAAAGGAATTGAATTTATTTTGTATGGAACATCCTTTAGTCCTGGGGATTTGATCTAGATTAACAAAAGTGACACATTGTATGTACAATATACCTTTCATTGATAATTCTGAAGTACACTGTACCTGCGGAGTTGAATTAAATGGACAGTTTAGTCAACTTAGTCATTCCGTTTCATGAACGTTTAAATAGGGGATAGATTACTTATGGTCAGTGTACATGCACCAATGTCTATAATCAAGCTTTATTTCTTGGTCAGGCCAGTGATAATTATGTCCAGAGAATATCACTTAAACTATATGAGGTATCAACATGAAACTTCATTGGTAGATAGATCTCGATATGGAGAAGTGCATTATACAAAACCGTAACTCTCTTTTGCATAATTAGTCCTTTTGGAACTATCGTTTATTCAGGGAATTTCCATCAGTTCTACCGATCTACTAGTTGATAGATGACCGATCTATGTCTACAGTGCAAGTCCCTAGCTTTTCTGTATTCTCATTACATTTTGATATGTCCATGGTATGAAATGCGAGTATCTTTGTGAATAAAAATCTGATTTTCATCAGATTGGCTCCACTACCATGGTGAGGTGACATTTTCCTATGATGGAGAAATTAAGTGAAATATTATATTTTGACAACACATTTCTCTAGGTTGAACTAATTTCTATACAACAGCTGCATGGATGTTATAGGCAAATGTTTATTTTTCTATGAAACTCAACAGGTGACTTAGAATCGCAGTTAGGACTTTCAGATAGTTTTATCTGCAAGTTGTCTGTTTTTCAATGTCTAGCCGCACCAACATTAGGTCGTTTCTGTTCAAAGTGTCACTGATAGGACGTTTGTGTGCTTCAAGGAAAATGAAACGCCTAGGATTGATCCATTCAGACGAGGTATCGCCATAACAATTATCCAACACACAGAGTGTTGGTCGTTTAGCTATTTTGAAATGAAGATTAGCCTTCACTCATCAACAGTGAGATGATCCTAGTTTGGTCCACTGATAACACACCTTTGCTTTCTTTCAGCATGCCTCTTCAACTCCTATATTGGAGACTTTGCAAATGAGTCTCCTGAGCAGTTTGGAGCAAATCTCGTAATCCCTGTACACAGTATTTCAGTAACACCCTGACTTGCCTTTTTAACAAAATAGTGGATTCCTTATGGGTTGTATATATTTGTAATCAAGTTGTATTGGTGTGGCTTCTACTTTTGCTGTTATTAATGTTTCAGCATAGACCTCACAAGTCAGTGTTATAGACTAGAAGTTTGCTTTGTTCTTTCTACATCCACTTGTCTGCCCCCCCCCCAACACCCCCCCTCTACATCCACTTGTCTGCCCCCCCCCCCCCCCCCCCCCCCCCCCCCCCCCCCCCACCAAATCCATCCATCTAACTCTACACCCATCATTATGTCTCTACATCCACCTGTCTGCCTCTGCTTCCATCTTTCTGCCTCTACATCCATCTTTCTGCCTCTACATCCATCTTTCTGTCTCTACATCCACTTTCTTCCTCTTCACCCATCAATCTGCCTCTTCACCCATCATTCTGTCTCTACATCCACCTGTCTGCCTCTGCTTCCATCTTTCTGCCTCTACATCCATCTTTCTGTCTCTACATCCACTTTCTTCCTCTTCACCCATCAATCTGCCTCTAGCTACACCTGACTGCCTCTACATCCATCTTTCTGCATCTACATCCACCTTTCTGTCTCTACACCCATCTTTCTGTCTCTACACCCATCTTTCTGCCTCTACATCCATCTTACTGTCTCTACACCCATCACTCTGTCTCTACATCCATCTTTCTGCCTCTACACCCACCTTTCTGTCTCTACATCCACCTTTCTGCCTCTAAATCCACCTTTCTGCCTCTACACCCATCATTCTGCCCCCACATCCATCTTTGGCCACTTAACTTTTCATGGTCTTACGTCACTGACTGCTCCAACATCTTTTCATTACTTCTGTATGTTGTATCCTTTATTGCATAAAACTGAATTAGATATTGTTATACTGGTTGTGTTTGCATTATTTTTCTGCTCATTCTTGTTCCGTAAGACGAGTCTGTCGCTCACTTTCACGATCGGAAAGTTCGGAAATTGTTTCTCCGTCTCTTCTTCTGCGTTTACTTCGCGAATGAGGATGATCACTACATGTCTTGGTAATGCAAAAGCTCCGTTTTATATTGAAGGGAATCGCAATGCCAATATGCTTCTATTTTATCTCGTGGGAAAAGAAATCCTACTTCATTGGGCGGTAGTTTTCCATTAGGTATATGTAGAACTGGTTATTTGATTTTTGTGTTTATCATACTGTGGTCAGCAAGGATCATTTTGAGGAGAGATTTCCTTGTACAGTCGTAGTGATGAACACCATGTGGAAGACCCGTCCCATGCTGTCCAGGTCATTTTGGGATGAAGTACTCTGCCCAAGGTCACAACCACGACAGTATTGGAAAGTCTGTGGTCGCAGTTTCCTGGGAAATACGAGCTTTCCGGGTATATATTAAACCAGACATTTCGGATTTTCACCTGAAGATAAAGTCCGCTGCTAGACCAAGTTTCATTAACGTTGGGATTGGAAAAAGAAATAAGCTTCACACAATTTTGAAAATAAATTGCAGACCATGATAGAGCAAAGGCATTTTCAAAATTAGCAAATTATGTAGATTAATAAGTGGCGCTCAATGAATGGTTCCATGGAGCAGAGACGTGTATTATATATACGTCTCTGCATGGAGTGATACCATATCTGATCAAATGTTATTTCCACTGAATTGCCACTCCTGTATAACTAGTTAGCATTATAATAGCTCAGATTAGCTACATACTTTGCGCTTAGTGTAACAACGTATGTTAATTATATAAAACAATACCCAGGCTCTGATGAAAGTTTAGGGTCCTTTTATTGAGACTACAAATTACAGCATACACAGCTCATAGAAGTTTGTAACCGGAGTCCCGAGCGGCTTTCCACAAGCCAGATGTCACCAGTCTCAGAGTTGTGGCCGCTAACTGTCCGTGCTTAGACAGCCGCTTCTATTTATCCCTCTAACCACTGGCACTCAGCCAGCACTTCCTGGTCAGTGTCTAAAAATCTCTCTGGACGTTAAATTCCTCAAACAGCAAAACAAATACATCAAGGGTGTCATTTGCTTTGGAAGTAAACATTTTTTCATCGCTTGACTCATGATTTGTAAATACAGGTCAATTAACTTAACGACACAAATTTCCACAATTCCACTATCAGCATAACGCTTACCTAATCATATGTAATTTAAATGTACGTTCTTTATCATTTTTCAAAACAATTTGTTGAGCATTGTTTTGTTACATCAACCAGGAGCGTAAAATAAAGATATAGTATCCTTTTCACTGCCACAGAAAATTTCCAAGTTGCCAACGTTTTGAATCAATGACGTTGGATTTTGACGTCACGCTTAAAAATTACGTTTATTCACATGTCATGGAGCTTCGACGTCGTCAGAAATTATCACTTTTCTGTTGTGATTTTCAATTCACTGGCGATGATGTTTTACAGGAAGTGTTAACGGATCCTACACTTTTATGAGACTTTTTGTGTGAGAAACTGTTAAAATGTCAATATCGACACAAACGTTTTCAAAATAATTGGAAAAAGCGACATACAAATGAACAGAAAAGATATTAGGAAAAACGCACAAGTCTCAGTTTTGATAACAGGCTGTACGTGTTATATCTGCAAAATTAGAAAATTCAATTATTTACATGAACGCCTCATCATTCCCCATCGCTTACGTGTCGCTGTCTGTAGTAGCGGGATGGACACCACGATGTCATACTATACGTAATTCGTGAACGATGTCTTATCTTAATAACACGGCAAACAACGCAGACATTTTCTCGTCGACCTGACAAGAAAAGTCATCACCTGATTATTCCATCCTTCAAGATCACGCATGTAGAGAGCTCTAATTATATCTAGGGTAAAACCAGTTCTGTATTATTGTCACATAACAAACATGGAAAATACAAGAGGAAATTTGCATTCAACTTTCATTTGTAAACCTACAATTGCTATATAAGTAGGGCACAGGGACCTCATAACTGGTGACGTATTGGGGTATTTGAAAAACCTTAGTGTACTATGTGTACCGAGAATTTCATGGACTTAAATTAGTATTACAGTTTTACGTCTAACGATTATTACAAATGCATTATGTTTTGTGGTCCCTGACTTAGCCTGAGATATTTTACAGAGACCTATATGCCTCGTCAACTTGTATATTGGCTTAAATCTAACCGTTTTAGTAAATTAAGCACCGTGGATTTTTTTAGTTGACCTTAGCTTATATATTGATAAAAATAATATGCTTTAGTTAAATGAATTTTGATATTGGCGATTGTTTGAGCTAAACATTTTCTTAGACTTATTTTTGCGGATATTTAATACCGTTTATCGTTTTTAACTTTATAATTAACATAGAAAATAATATTATGAATTTTTTATTTCGAAAATAGTTCATTGTTATGGTCATCTTCTGTTAATCAAATCTGATATAAAAGCGTAGTTGCTTATCTATTATATTTTCAAACAACAAATGAATAAAATCCAATGAAAGTCTGTTTTACTTCCTCATTGATGAACAGTGACCAATCAGAAAGTCCGACACGAATTTCAAACATCGAATACGGGAAATCGCACGGATTAGCACCAATGTTGACACACACATTTTAGCTAGTTCAAGCAGTTGCAGCCTAGGTATAGGGTTGTTCTTCACCTGTAGTGATCAACAGTGACAGTTCATCAGGTAATAGTTAAATATTACTAAACAAACCATCTACACTCGTGAAGATAAATATATTTGACATCGATTAAGATTCTCGATCATGCATGATCTTGTTCTAATGGCGGATGATCATGATATGTGTTTTGCATGAAGCACATTCAGGGCACCCAGATAAAATCTGTTTACGATAATTATTTTCTAATTTTCAGTCTGGTATAAGTGGCTAATTCATATATATGTCGGGTCGATAATATTGTCATCACTTTATCATGAAAGATGTAAATACATACATAGCAGAAAGTGGATGGCTATTCATTTTGATAACACTCCCCACTCAATATCTCGCCTCTTGCAAAGAAAAAAATGAAAGCAAGCATTTGGTAAAAGAAATGTCTAAAAGTGACAGCAGGGAATAAACGAATCGGAGTAGACAGAGAGATGTCCACCCACATGGAAACAGATCTTAAGCTTGCATGCAAGCTAATTAGAATTGGGATCTAGATCAACCTCTCTGACCCGAGTTCACTTGAAAATGTAGTTAATCCTACTGATATCATAATTTATTCTTGTACACAGATTTGGTTGGTTTCAACAAAATGGAGAATCCCAAAATAGAGTTCATACGTGAAACTAATTGTTCTGTCAATATAATGCTAAAGGTGTCCTTTTAACAATAACTACTTCAAAAACAGACGATTATGAAATTAAAATGGGCATATCTATAAATTCAAATTTTCATATAATCTTTATTAGAGCTATGTCTACTGTATCAGGCTTCATACAGGCCTTGAAAAGCTCTTTAAACAATTCCTAGTCTTGAAAAGCCTTGGAAATGACATTAAAGTCTTAGAGGGCCTTAAATTTCATATAGAGAGGCCATGACTTTCGGAAATGAGCTTGAATTTCATGGAATTTGTATTAGATATAGTTTCCGTATGAATTTCCTTTGTGTTTTGTTGGTTTTTCGTCCTTTATAAGTTAATTTTGATTTTATTTCCAATGAAACTGACATTCACTGATACTGATCATAAACAAAATAAGGTTTGACAGCTGCTTCATGTCAGCAGTTTCATGACCTATTGTCAGCTGACCAGAAATGTTTGCATTTGTGGTGATGTTAATTTGTCTTTATGTTGATTTTAGAGAAAAGTTTCTATATATAACATTTGCCAACTTGCATGGATCATGCAATGTCTGCAACATCTTGGAACTTTGTTTATCCACACTGATGGTATCTGGCAGCTTTCAGAGGTGAAATCATGATACAATTCATGTAAACACTCACAATTTTATTGAAACTATGGCAAACATAATTAGCTCTAGCATTTCAACTGAACATGTCCTCTGAGGCTGTCACCCACTTGTGAGATATCCTTGGATTTTCATCAAAATTTCATATTGATTATATGCATAATCACTTTATTGAATTAATGAATATTGTTGTGTGAGACATTCTTACAATTTTCATGGGGGATGCATTTCAAGAATCCTAAAAACTTTACTTGGGATATCCTTAATGAGTTAGTATAAAAGCTAATGGTCTGCTTATTATGAATTGACATTGTCAGTAAACCAGAATTTTTACCATTTAACTTCTAGTAAAATCTGAAATTGCTTTTCTCTGTGTTTTATAGGATGGCTGCAGAGCCTGGCCGAGTACTGAAACCTGTCAACAGTTCTAGTGGTCCAGATCTCACTGCTGCAGTCAAACCAAGTACAAGTGGTGGAGCCAAGACCAAGGAGAAAACTCAAACTACATCTGTGACGGAAGCAGCAAGGTGAAAGAAATTCTCTCAAAAATTCTCAAAATAATGGTTGTCTAGGTTTAACATTTTGTTGACCAGGGCAGTGATGAATCGACAGTATATATTCGTGAGCCCTTTTCAACTACGATGAAACTTCTTCAAACTGACCATGTATGGGACATGAATATTGGGCCAGTTTAGAGAGGGTTCAGTTTGTGGAAGTGAAGCAAGTTGACCGGTCCTGACTTTAATATAATTTTAACAATTCCATTCACATTCAGCATTTACATTGCAACTTTATAGTGATAATTGTATACTACATTTGGCCTTCGTAGAAATGAAATCTGCTCATTGCCTGGCAATCTCAAAGTAATGTTACTTAAGGAGCAACAAAGCCCTGGTCGGAGGTTGGCTTATCCGAAAGTCTAACCAACCTATATATTTAACGAATATATATTTTTGCTAATCAGTAAGAAAAGTTGTCCTCTGAAATAACACTTGATTAATATTTTCATTCTGTATGTGTTAAAATAACATCATTTAATTAGCCACAATTTAGATGATAAACTGCAGTTTTCTAACTCTGCATCAGTACTTATTTTCAATTTATCTGTGTTCCTTGCTTTGGTGAAGTGATTTTCAATTTGTTTCAATCATTTCGGACATAAAATTGGTTCAGTATTCAGGGCTCTCTATCTGCCAGATTTGGAGCCGATATTCGGCCCCATTCCCAATGCAAAATAGTATCTTTTTTTCCCCAATTTAGACCCCAAGTTTTCCCAATTCTAAGGAAAACACCATTATTTTCCCCAATTCTAAGGCCCCCGGGCCCCAGTCCCAAAATGGGGTGTGAGAGCCCTGGTATTGAGAGGTATCGATATTGGGAAAGTCTTTATTACTATGATAAAGAGGTCATCATTCCGTACATGGCTATTGTGTTTGGTATCAAGAGGTGATTTGTTTTGTGAAGTTTAGGGAGGTTGCACTGTATATTGCTAAAAACACTGGACCTCACAATGATAGTTTGAATTTGAATTCCAGTTATCATTCTATTCCCATCAAAATTTTAGAGCACAGGAATTAGGACTGGCATATATATTTATCACTGCCAAGGAATTCCTCACTTTATGTTTTACATATTTGCACTTGTGTTTTTGTACATTTAAGGAGAGAAACAACAAAGTACAAAATTTTAATCAAATTACAAGTCTTCCTTTAAAATATAGTTTCACAATACTTATGGACATGTTTTCCCTAAAAGGAGATATGTACTGTGTACTAAAGACTGTATAGACACTTTTTTATTCAATATTGTTTATATGAAACAGATGTTACAGTGAAGAAAATGTTTTCTTTTTCCAAAATTTGGTATTAACAAATTTGTTGCAGATCCATATTGGAATATGCTGTCAGAATTTGTTGTGAAATAAACAAAACAGTTAATAATTAAACAACATGGGAAACCAAAACTGTCAGCCAATGATATAATGGGACTTAACATCCACAGCTTATAGTTCAGAAGGAACTGGCTGCACATGTGTTGAAGAACTGTTACTTTATTTAGAACAATATATTGCCCTTTTAGAAGTAATGATGGATAAAAAGTCTTTGTATTAGCTAAAAAGCGAAGAGTTGCCAAATGATTCTTGACTAATTTGAGAAGGTTTCTAATGCCTTTAGATAAAGGCCACCTAATCAGATATAGTTTCTGAGAATGGAACTTCAAACTGTTATTAGTTTCTGTGATCAGAAGTCTAAATTGTAATACTGCAATCAACAGATATCAGTGTATTCTTTTTCTAATTTCAGGAAAAAATGGACTTTGGAAGACTTTGATATAGGAAGACCATTGGGTAAAGGAAAGTTTGGGAATGTATATCTGGCCAGAGAGAAATCGACTAAATATGTTGTTGCACTTAAGGTGAGACCAACCTTCCATTCCGTTATGGCATATTTAATACCTTCATTCTTTAAAAAGAATAGTGAAATATTCTGAATGTCATGTGTTTTCATACCCTCATATGACATTGGTATCCCCACGTTTTCTGTTAAGTTTAACAGTGAATCCCTATGGTGGTGTAATCCTTCCATACCTTCTGTGAATCCCTATGGTGGTGTAATCCTTCCATACCTTCAGTGAATCCCTATGGTGGTGTAATCCTTCCATACCTTCAGTGAATCCCTACGGTGGTGTAATCCTTCCATACCTTCAGTGAATCCCTATGGTGGTGTAATCCTTCCATACCTTCAGTGAATCCCTACGGTGGTGTAATCCTTCCATACCTTCAGTGAATCCCTATGGTGGTGTAATCCTTCCATACCTTCAGTGAATCCCTATGGTGGTGTAATCCTTCCATACCTTCAGTGAATCCCTACGGTGGTGTAATCCTTCCATACCTTCAGTGAATCCCTACGGTGGTGTAATCCTTCCATACCTTCAGTGAATCCCTATGGTGGTGTAATCCTTCCATACCTTCAGTGAATCCCTACGGTGGTGTAATCCTTCCATACCTTCAGTGAATCCCTATGGTGGTGTAATCCTTCCATACCTTCAGTGAATCCCTATGGTGGTGTAATCCTTCCATACCTTCAGTGAATCCCTACGGTGGTGTGAATCCCTACGGTGGTGTAATCCTTCCATACCTTCAGTGAATCCCTATGGTGGTGTAATCCTTCCATACCTTCAGTGAATCCCTACGGTGGTGTAATCCTTCCATACCTTCAGTGAATCCCTATGGTGGTGTAACCCTTCCATACCTTCAGTGAATCCCTATGGTGGTGTAATCCTTCCATACCTTCAGTGAATCCCTATGGTGGTGTAATCCTTCCATACCTTCAGTGAATCCCTATGGTGGTGTAATCCTTCCGTACCTTCAGTGAATCCCTATGGTGGTGTAATCCTTCCATACCTTCTGTGAATCCCCTATGGTGGTGTAATCCTTCCATACCTTCTGTGAATCTCTATGGTGGTGTAATCCTTCCATACCTTCAGTGAATCCCTATGGTGGTGTAATTCTTCCATACCTTCAGTGAATCCCTATCATGGTGTAATCCTTCCGTACGTTCAGTGAATCCCTATGGTGGTGTAATCCTTCCATACCTTCTGTGAATCCCTATGGTGGTGTAATCCTTCCATACCTTCAGTGAATCCCTATGGTGGTGTAATCCTTCCATACCTTCAGTGAATCCCTATGGTGGTGTAATCCTTCCATACCTTCAGTGAATCCCTATGGTGGTGTAATTCTTCCATACCTTCAGTGAATCCCTATCATGGTGTAATCCTTCCGTACCTTCAGTGAATCCCTATGGTGGTGTAATCCTTCCATACCTTCTGTGAATCCCTATGGTGGTGTAATCCTTCCATACCTTCAGTGAATCCCTATGGTGGTGTAATCCTTCCATACCTTCAGTGAATCCCTATGGTGGTGTAATCCTTCCATACCTTCAGTGAATCCCTATGGTGGTGTAATCCTTCCATACCTTCAGTGAATCCCTATGGTGGTGTAATCCTTCCATACCTTCAGTGAATCCCTATGGTGGTGTAATCCTTCCATACCTTCTGTGAATCCCTATGGTGGTGTAATCCTTCCATACCTTCAGTGAATCCCTATGGTGGTGTAATCCTTCCATACCTTCAGTGAATCCCTATGGTGGTGTAATCCTTCCATACCTTCTGTGAATCCCTATGGTGGTGTAATCCTTCCATACCTTCAGTGAATCCCTATGGTGGTGTAATCCTTCCATACCTTCAGTGAATCCCTATGGTGGTGTAATCCTTCCATACATTCAGTGAATCCCTATGGTGGTGTAATCCTTCCATACCTTCAGTGAATCCCTATGGTGGTGTAATTCTTCCATACCTTCAGTGAATCCCTATCATGGTGTAATCCTTCCGTACCTTCAGTGAATCCCTATGGTGGTGTAATCCTTCCATACCTTCTGTGAATCCCTATGGTGGTGTAATCCTTCCATACCTTCAGTGAATCCCTATGGTGGTGTAATCCTTCCGTACCTTCAGTGAATCCCTATGGTGGTGTAATCCTTCCATACCTTCAGTGAATCCCTATGGTGGTGTAATCCTTCCATACCTTCTGTGAATCCCTATGGTGGTGTAATCCTTCCATACCTTCTGTGAATCTCTATGGTGGTGTAATCCTTCCATACCTTCAGTGAATTCTATGGTGGTGTAATCCTTCCATATTTTTAGTGAATCCCTATGGTGGTGTAATCCTTCCATATTTTTAGTGAATCCCTATGGTGGTGTAATCCTTCCATACCTTCAGTGAATCCCTATGGTGGTGTAATGTGACCAGCTAACTGAATGCTGACACTTCTGCATTCTATGGATATAATGAAATGATTCCATTTCAGTTGACAATATTTTTTATTTTTTTAAACAGTGTGTACAAAATATTAAATAACACTCAGTAAACGATATAATCTAATTTTAAAGAAAACGTATGGGACTGTAGATATTATGTAAACAGTACCACAGAGATGCTTGTTATTTATAAACACCCTTAATTGATCTGTAACAGAGACAAACCAATGCCCATTATATTTTGACTGTGCTGCACTGTATCGACAAACAAATGATAATGGGTCTCTGTTGTCAGTAAAGTACAGGCAAGGAGAGAACACCCAGAGGTTACTTGTCAGCCTGTTCTTGGATGGTGGGGGAGGGGTTTAAGGCAGGCCCTAGCATACGTTCATATTCTCAAGTAAGTTATGGAATTATTCCCAGGCTTGTGAAAAGAGTATTCATTAATGTAAAAGTATACCATTAGTCATATGTCAGTGACATATATATTTTATGGATGTTTAATTGGTATCATGAGCATAAAACGTTCTGTTGATGTTACGGATTTGTTGTAATATTTGCAGGTGCTATTTAAGTCACAATTACAGAAAGCTGGTGTTGAGCATCAGCTTCGACGAGAGATAGAAATACAGTCCCATCTGAGGTAAGCACAAAGCTGATAAGTCAACAGACAATATTCACTGATCAAGTACCTAACAGGAGTAATAGAGGTGTGGGTTTACAGGGTAGTAACCTTATTTACCATGTAGATATTACAGTCATATATTCATTTGCTGTAGAAATAGTTTTTCTTCAGTATTCTTATCATATTAGTATGGAATGTCAATAAAAAACTAAGGACAGATCAATGTCTATCAACCAGAACTTGGAACTATGATCAGATATTAATTCTATTTTATGCAGATGTATATTACAAAGTTATGATCCAATTTTGTAGACATCCAAACATCTTGAGGTTGTTTGGATATTTCCATGACAAATCCCGTGTTTATCTCATCCTGGAGTATGCACCTAAAGGAGAGCTTTACAAGGAGCTGATGAAGGACAAAAGATTTGATGAGAAGAGAACAGTTAATGTAAGCTATATCTGGTTTCATGCAGTTTTTATTTATAGATAAAAAGTAGCATGTGTTAAGTCCAAAGTTACACTTAAATATCCTAACAAAAGATTACATAACAAAGGAAAATTTCCCAAAAATCTATTTTTCAACAAGAAGAAGCTTAGTGGATAATAAAAGTGTGTATTTCAGACTCTAAAAGTCTGATTTCTTGTCATTTTTATTGTGAAGCATGTTCAATCTGTTCAACAAAGTCTCTCTTTAAAGAGAAATAATTGTTGATTGCCTGACATTGTTTATATATCTTCAGTATATAAACCAGTTGGCCAGCGCCTTGCAGTATTGCCACAGTAAAAAGGTCATCCACAGAGACATCAAACCAGAAAACCTCCTTCTCGGTCATACAGGGGACCTCAAAATTGCTGACTTTGGCTGGTCAGTCCATGCACCATCATCCAGGTAAGGGAATTATCTGTACTGATCTGAATATAGTGAGGATTTATGTTGAATATATAAACATGTGGCAAATATATCAATGTTGCAAATAGTGTAGATCCATGACGGCATATGTTACATTTATCTAAAATTTATTTCCTCCAGGAGGACCACATTGTGTGGCACATTAGATTACCTACCACCAGAAATGATTGAGGGCAAACTTCACGACGAAAAGGTGGATCTGTGGAGCCTTGGTGTGCTATGTTACGAGTTCCTTGTGGGAAAGCCTCCATTTGAGGCAGAGACGAATTCTGACACATACAGACGGATAACGAAAGTTGATCTTCAGTTCCCACCATATGTATCTTCTCCAGCTAAAAATCTTATCACAAATGTAAGAAGTGAATCACACTCTTATGCTGTTTAAAATCTTATTACAATGGAATTTCTATTAACATTCAAAAGTCAACTTCTTGCTTTCTGTCTTGAAGTTAGTTATTAGTGTACAATTCTATTTTCCAGATTATAGCTGCAAATTTCCAGTAGGACTGTAACACATTTTAGGAGTACTTGCCTTACCCTCTGTTACTGAAACGGATTGTGAATAACTATCACTTTTAATCATATATAGAATGATTTGAAGATTGCAATAAAAATAATGTTCTCGTGGATTTAATTAATCATAGCTCTTTGATGAATCACAATAAGATATCCTTGACTGCTTCACTTTTCTCCTATCTTTTGTCATATAATCAAGTGTTTCAGATTGAGTATTAGCTTTTTTCTCTGTCATCATGTGCCATGCATCACCTTTCCATTCAAATGTCTTCTTCACAATAATCAAAAGGCCAAAGGTTCTTTTGTTTGGCTTGTAGCATGATAGGATAAAGGGTACAAAGTTTAAAAGGGTGACCTTGACCCACTTTCACGGTCACAGGGATTTAATATGTTTAAAGGTTTTTAATGACTTCTCAATAACTAACATGCCAAGGATGCTGATATTTGGCCTATAGGATGAGGGGTTGAAGGGCCCTCAAGTTTTTTCAAATGAGTTTATTTGACCCACTTTGAAGGATACAGGGGTCAAATTTGTTGAAATCTTTAAACAACTTCTCGTTAAGTAAAAGGTCTAGGATGCTGTAGTGATGGTCTAAGATGATTGGATGAAAGGCTTCCAAATTCATTTATGTGATTAACCTTGACCCATTTCCAAGGTCTCTGGAGACAGATGTGTCAAAATCTTTAAACAACTTCTTCTTAGTAACCAAAAGGCTCAGGGTGCTGATATTGGCTCTGTAGCATGCTTGGATAACGCACTACCAAGCTTCTTTAAATTAATTACTTTGACAATTTTTTTAATTTATTTAAATCATTAACCTTGACCAACCTTAAGGTCTCTGGGATCAAATGAGTCGAGATCTTTAAATTCTCTTTTTCAACAAGCAATAGGTCCTGAATCATGGTATTAGTGTAGTAGTTTGTATTATGGAGAGGATATCAAGTTTGCGGAAAATGTTTTTATGAACAGACGATGTCTACTTTGTAAACTGTAGAGTAGTTGAGCGATGTAGGTCTATTTGGCCTCTTTCATATATAGGTCTTCATAGGCCCATGTGCCTCTTGCTCAATACTTACTTGTTTATATTTTTATGAAGTTTTTTCTTACACATGATTCCTATGTTTTTTCTGTTTTCAGCTGCTGAAACGTGATCCAAATCAGCGGATTACTTTAGACAAAGTGCTGGAACATCCCTGGATCAAAGACAATTTACATCCTGTAACATCCTAGTCTATAATTCTTTCTCTAAAGCATTTTTGTGATCGTCAGGACAACATGTCTGTATTCTCAGGATAGACATGTCTTTATTTTCAAGAAGTGGAGGTTACCTGTGTAACTTATGCAACGGAAATTCCAGGTTTTGGATGTTGAAGGAGATTATTGATGTATCTTGTGGAAGTGGTATGGATCACAAAGACATCCTTGACACCGTGGGAGAGAGGAGACGTTGTATATTGTGATAATTTATTGACTTTAGATACCATTTACTCAGGAATTTCTGCTCCTGATGCCAGCCACATGTTTTTTCTGCTCTTTACCTTTTACATTTTGGTGGTTGATATCTTTACTCAAAAGAATTTTTTGAAATAATTCTTATCACGAAATACTGCACTGTTATCAAGATACTCAAAAGGTGTGAATATTTTTAGTAGTTAAAGAGTGTTTTTTAATAAGGGATGATGAATACGTTTTTGTGGATATATATCAAAATCATTTGATGCCAGAAGTGTAACATTTAAAGGGAAATGCTAAATTTAACAGTCCTTGTCTAATATAGCAATCTATTGGTTTTAAAAACACTGGATCAGTTTGGCTGAAGAAAAATGTTTCTTTCATGAAATGTACATTGACCTCAATTCTTTTGATATGTTGTGAAATGTTTGATAGAAATTATGAGAATCACATAATTTGTTTTGTGTGGCCTATAGGTTAAACTAATGACAGGAACACGTGACATTTTATTGATTGCAGTGCTATTTATTGTCTCTAGTTGGATTTGATGTGTATCCACAAGTTAAGTCGTTTCATAGGGAAAAAAATCTTGTCATTATTATATCTTCATTTTATGATATGATTAGTGAGGTCAAAATCAATGCAAACCGGTCGTTTTTAAAGTGGACTAGCAGGGATGTCTTAATAGTGCATCATAAAATACAGTCATTAAGGGATTGAACAAAAATTATCTTAATATTTGAGATACCCTTTAGGGAGGTTTCATTGCATGAAACTCTTCATTTACAATTACTTTCATTGAGCAGGGATCTTCCACTGTCAAGCTAACAGGAGAGTTATTTGTGGAGTTTTGCTAATCCCACAAAGTCATTCCTTAAACATGTCTTTGATCAGATGTTTGGTTTTGTTTTGGTTATTAAATGATGAATGCACATAAAATCAGATCAAGTACATGTTTAATCATTCATCAAAAATGGAATCAAATATGTCACAGGTGTTGCTTACATAGTCATTTAATTGAAAGTCTTATATCACCATTTTAACCTTATGTATGTTCTCTTCAAATTGATGTAATGATGATGTCTTGCTGTTTGTCTATTCTGGTTTTTACCAGTGAGTGTCTGTACCAAGCTCTTGTGCGAGACATTTAATTTCAGGCATAATACGCAAAAAAAATGTCAAGGTGTGAACTTGAAGCATAATCGTACTCGTTTTGTATAGATTTACTGTATTTTAACTGGTTATTTAGAAATCATCAATCTGATACAAACTTCTGTAAATAAATATAAACAAAACTGTATGTGTGATGACTTCAACGACAGCAGAATAAAGGTTGGTAAAAATAGACTAAGGTACACATTTGTGTATCTACTTACGGTAATTAAACAGGCGATGACATATTGGCAACACATCTCGGTAATGAAAAGTTGAATAGCCTTTTCAGATTAGAAAAAACAAAACAAATGATTGTTTTCATGCCAAATTTTAAAAAGATTTATACGAATATTGCTATTGAGTTATGTAAAACATTTGTATGTGTTTAACTCTTTTAAAATATATATACCCACTGGTGATGACCCCTTGATACTGAAGGGACCAAAATACCTGCTTCTTCTATTTAAACTTTCCTGAAGTCTTTCCTCTCTACTTATTCTGACAAGGATTATTGAAGACATGTAGGTACCAGTATGTTTATTGAATAGAATTATCAAATGAAATAACTTACGATTGTTTAACAAATTAACAAATAATAAGAATGCTGTTTTGATTGTGATTGGGTGGCACAGTTATAATGTATGTGCCTTCTCGTGTCAGGTGATCAGAGTTGGTGATCCTCAGGGATCAGAAATGTAGATTAGGCCACCTGCCCGAGCATGTCGTTCCCTATGATAAATAAGACCTGTACTTCCATCTGAGCTAACAAGATTGATCGACGTACATTTGTAATATAATTTAAATGTTTAGCAAAAATTCAGTATAAAAATAGGGTTATTAAACTTTTTTCTGCGGTCTTCTTTTAACCAACACCACTAAGTCAGCAAAGCATTTGCATTGATATAAAATATTACAAGTTTCCCAAAGAGCAGTCTTGAATTAAAGAAAATTACAAATTTGGGGGCACTGAATTGTTTGGATATAGTTTGCAGTGCTAGAAGTTGCTTATTGCCAAAGATATATTCCATGCCTGTCTAGGAAGTTGATATATACACCAGTATTTCTTATTATTCATTTCATGATTGTATTACACAGCATGCCTATGATCTCTCATTGAACTGTCCAGAACTTATTGTCAGTGTAAAACATATCTGTGTGCCTGTTCTTTGTGTGGGTTTTTTTTTTCTTTTTTCCATTTTCAGATGAAATCTTTTCGAAAGGAAATTCATGTGTATTAGATGACATTTTTTTCTGTGAAATTAATTATGTGTTCTCCTACTTTGCAAAAGCTGTTGATGCCAAAATTAAACATTCTCTTACCCAACAAGTAAAACTACAAATTTTAGAGGCCATTTGCTATTCTTAGTTCATCATGAATGTAACATTGTGTGAGTAATATATGAGTATAAATGACGTATTTCTCTTGGTAAGTTGATGTTATGTATGACAAATAAAATGATGTAATGTGATATTGATACACATGCATATTTCTATTATGTAAATAAAAAGGCAATATCATCAGATGCGTTGGACCTTATTTTTGGCACAATATATATATATTTAAATATAAGGGTTGAATTCACAATGTCTGTTGAAATATATCAAAATAATGTGTTTCAGGTAATTTTGATATAGCTGTATTAATGAATTTATATTGGTCTAAGATAAACTGAAAACATGTTTGGACAAATAATTGAATCAAAAGGCCTTCAAAGGTTGATAAATTTATGTAAAGCATTAACATTGTGATTTAGAAAGTGTTTATGGACATATTCTTCACAGATAAATAATTTACCAATGAAAGGTATTCTTTTTTTGGCAACTAGTTATAATATACAAAATATTGATGGCATAGATCTGCCTGATGCTTTTATCAGGTATTTGGCATCAACCTTCATTTCATCTGTATTTCCTCTTTAACAGATCTTTTAACTTCTTTTCTACTTCCTGACTCATAAATGAAATTTAAAACCCCTCCATGATATAGCCATGAATTGTTATGGTCAAAATCCATGATGACTAATTATTGACGGACATGGAGCGATTTTAATAGCCCACTATCAGATGATCATGTTCTGAAAAAAAAAAAAAAAAAATCAATAGAAAATAATCAGGAGGTATTTTGGTTGGTTTACAATGAACATGAACAACGAATGTTTTGAAAAATTATTGTGGATGTCTAAAACCAGTTATACGACAATTAATAGTTATATAGACCGTCTCAAACACAAGGTCAACAGAGAAAGGCATACAACTTGCACAAAAGCTTAGCATCTATCAATTCTTGACATTTTCCCTGACCAATTTTTGTGTTTTTTTTTTCGTGTTCCTACATTAGGCATCTTCATGTAAAGGTTTCCCCGGCCAACCGATTCAGGTATAAACACAGGGACTAGGCACAATTTTTCAACCCACAGACCATAAATATGTATTACAAAATCATTGTATAATAGGCATATATATGGTTCGTGGGTTGGGAATTCGTGTCAGTTTCCCGTGGGTATATATTTTCATCTATCTGCTGAAAGGCCTAAAGACATCAGGCCCATTAAAGCAACGATGTCGTTGCATACAAATCAATGTTATTGTAGTGTCCTGTCCTTCCACCTACCATCATTATTGGGCTGGGTATTTCAGGAAATATTACGAACAACACATACGCATAACCATTTTCTTCCTGTACAAATGTACTACTCGAATGTTATCTCCATCAGGAACAGCGTTACCATGACATAAAGGAAGTTTTTTTTTATCGGATGTCAGAAATGAACGCTGTGTGATCAGACACGATGTCGCCACCTACTCAACCATTCCATGACCTCTGATGGTTAATAAACAAGGAAGTAGATCAATGTTATCTGTGTTGTCATAAACAGCATTTTCTCCGCACGTGACTTCCTTAGATGTTTTTAATGAAGGACACCAAAATTATTTTTACATTGTGTGTGTTTTACCACGTGATGGATAAAAACATCTCTTTATCCACGTTATAGAATATGTCTGTATTGTTAATTCATATCAATAAATCACTATAACAGTGTAAGTTCACGTACGACAAAGTATCAAGACATGTTTGGTGAATACTAGTGGAGTCAAATTCAATAAGATACTAACAGGCAAGGACAATCCCATCACATTTTGTAAATCACGGGTTGTACTACCAGGTACAAACCAACTAACGGCCAAGCTGATAATATACGTCAATGCTTTATGATGTGTCCCAATTTCTTCATATTCATATGTGATATTGACCCTCATTTGTTTTATTCCCAAAAGCAATAATACAGTTAAATTCACTAGAACTAGAGAACACTAATTAGCAAAACTTCCCTGTTTTAATGTCATAGATAATTCTATCAGAAATTGGAAATTTTAAAACTGTCATGAAATAATTTCCCGTTTTCTTTTCTGTATTATAAAGGTGTGTGGAAAATGGGTATTTCTGTGCTTACTTTGTTACCTGATACCCGGCATTTTAACAATTATTTGTGAAAGGCTAGGAAATTGTGATATGTTTGAATAAGACGTCGAACCTACCGAATATATTAATTCTATATACCTCGCACTAGAACTGAGAGAAAAGTAGACTTTTGTTTAACAATTCTTTGTCGAGAAGCACTAGTTGACTTCAGTGGCATTATTTCTATAACAATCAGTGTAACTTATCAAAATCGGTGCAGTGATTTTTTTTGAAGTTCAAAGTTTAGCAGGGGTATCAAAAGGGTATCATAATAAGTCACCATGAGACTTTGTCTCAGGTAACCTAACAAAACGCAAAAAACAAACAAACAAACACACACACACACACTCAAAAGTGCACGTTTACATACAAGCAATCTTGTCCTGGGATCACATTAATATATGACATCACGATATAATTACAGATATGTAATGTTTTTTCCACTGGTATCTGCTTAGTATAAATTCCCAAACACACGGTCCGTACTTTGACCCAGTATTAAGCTGAGAACACGGACTGTGTCTTAGATTGGTATGTTCGGCTTGACACAACGTAATATGTAACACTCATTTTAAATACATATACACACACTTTTAAAACATCACAGCAGATCTCCTCGTAAACACTCCGTGTCTCTAATCCTTCCCGGATATGATGCTGATAAGGCTGTCATCCTTTGAACCTGTTCCACCATCACACATATATCGACAATGATGCAATACACAGTCCCGTTCTTGTTGAGATACTTTAGACATTCTTTGGATAACCGCTGATATAAAGTTCGCCATTTTAATTTGTGTACCTTTTTCTGACTTATGAATGCAAAATCATTTCCTACAATTACCCACAACAGCTTTCCCTGTAGCAAGTTTCTGGTGTTTTTAACATCTTCAATGAAATGTGTGTGGTCAAGTTTTTGTTTGTTACATATATATAGTAATATCGACGGTATGGTCCAATATTGATACTGGATCCTAACACAAACAAATGTTTGTTGGATGTGTATTACTGGAATAGATATATATATGATCAAGGAAGTTATACGGACAGTACGGACAAGCACAAAGTCAAATTTTCGAGACAACCTGTCCCTTTATCAAGACACCAATATTACATAAATTACATCACATACATAGAACTTCAAACTAAAACAAAGTTATCAATCTAAATCGAGAGCGGTAGTGTAAAAGGTGTCCCGATAATCCATTTAGAACGTGTCAGAGATGTACCGGTAGACTACTTTCCTCGAAGTGTGACATCGAGAATTGTTTTCGTTGCGGACACATAGATGCTCAGTGTCTAGAATTCGAAACATACAGAGATTTGACATGAAAACACATGGTTTCTGTCCGTTATAAAGTTCCTTCGGTGTCCATCGGCCGAAGGGATTATCGAGACAAGAAAGAATTGTCATTTTTTTCAAATTAGAATTAGGAAATTGTATAAAAATGGTTGATATGGATTTACTGACAAGAACATGTTGAAAAAGATTTTTTTTTTTTTTTTACATATTTGATAGCTAAAATAAAGAATTTAAAAAGAATCGCTACTTATACACGTATATATATATATACTTATATACGTTAATCAGCCATTCCAGAATAATTGACCCACTATTGTATGAAAAGTGATGAAAAATAAAAAAAAGTTTTTCTATTCAGTGAATGTATTTAAAATCGAAGTAGAATATTACGGGAGTGATTTGACAAGTTTTCACACACACGGCTCTTCTAAATCAAAAAATGTCTGAACCACAAATTAGTTAACAAAATTTGTCGTTACGGAGGTTAGAAAATATTTTATTACCACTGGTGAGAAAAGTAATGGATTTATCGTACCTTTCTTTTCTGATTTCTATAAAGTACTTGATGTGAATAAAGACTAGAAAACATTTTATACATATCGTTCATTATACACACTGTGACAATGAGAAATCGCATGAAACATTACAACATTTTTCATGTAATTTTATTATTCGTCAAAACAACAACATCATGCACGTTTATTATGCCATTATTGGCATCAATCAATCCATTATTTCACTCTTTGATATCATTGGGTATTTTAAAAAGTGTCATAATTGTGCAAAACGATGATTTGATTGCGCAACAAGTTTTATATACAGAAGGATTTTAGTTACGGAGGTCAGAAGGTAACAACACAACCTACCGGTAAAGAAACTAACAGAATAACATACAGTTCTTTAGAACAACTGGAACGGAAAAAATGCATTTAACAATAACTGGACATATTTACAAATTTTCAGACAAAATTATATACGTTTCAAAAGGATATCTTAAAACGTTACGGAAGTCAGATTGACATTCGATAAAGACATTATAAGTTCAAATTATATGCTTCAGAAACATGCCAAAGTCTTACTTTTAGTTCATATTTGTATATTTATGAGATTTACTTTCTGTATTCACACTGCAAAATTGTGGAAATGATTTTAGGCCAACAATATGCTTTCTTTACGGAAGTTAGAATTTGCTAATTCCTATACGAGGCAGATCGAAACCATGAAAGAGCCACAAAATCTCACATGCACTAATTGGTTATATTTCAAATTTTTGATTAATTAGTTCCAAGTCAAGATCATGAATTTTTAGCGATCTCCCGCGACTGCCAACGAGGACTGGCGGCGTGCACAGAATATGCAAAATATTCTGTTTTTTTAATCCATATTTGATCCGGTTTGAAAGGCTTTTTGAACGTGGTTGCTACTCTGCCAGATTTCTCCAGAAAGTCAACAAGAACATCGCCGTCGTTTTCATCTACTTCGATGACCTGACCAATGTACCATGTTGTGTTGTAAATGGCAGCAACCCAATCGTCTATTGAAATTTCAACTGCCAAGTCGCCATCATGTTCACCATTCTTTGTAGACCCCCCCTGGTAGGTCTTGCTCGTCCATGACTACATCGGCTTCTTTAGGTTCGTTTGTTCAATTTTCTGTATGTTCTGTTTCCTTTGTTGGTTTGTCGTTTGTTTCTTTGGTAGTCGTTTCTTGATTTGTCACTACATGGACTGTCGATGTTTGATTTCTGTTTTTTACTGGAGCAAGATTGTGTTTTGTGTAACCGTCACATGAGGTTGAGACAACGTCCACTAGACATTGGTCACAATAGCAAGATATGTTCCTGGTATACACTTCCATTGGTACATATGACGACACATAGTGAACTTTAAAAGTTCCTGGGACTGCACGTGCAGTTGGACGTTGGGAGAGTAGTGCCTGGGCTTCGTCGTAGTCTGACTGCGTGTAGAGAACGTACAACACTTTACTGCCGCATTCCACAGCAGATTTTGACCATTTGAAAAAGTCATCCGCATTTTGGATAGAAGATCTGCCTTGTTTTATGGCGTCACCAGCAGCTCTTTTTACACTAGCTCCTGGGCCGTCACACGGCCCTTTCCCATGACCACTTTCCAGGTAGTTCCATCGTGCATTGACGCAAAATTCCTCTTTATGCTGTGAAATTAATTGAAATATTGTTTTGTTTCTGTACTGACTGGTTGGAGAATCTGTCAGGTAATGTATGGTTTCAAGGTCTGGAACAAGTTCCTTTATCTTAGGAATAACCTTCAACAGTATAGCATAAACGTCAGTTGCGTTGTGGCACAGGACATCGGAAATTGCGACCTAACTTTGCATGGATTTGGCGTTATCTTGCTGATTATCCGGAAAGTATACCACCATTGTGTGTAGGCTAACCATCGCAATGTTCCAATAGGCAGATTGAACTTCTTCAACTGAAGATCACTGGAAGTTTTCTGCGAAGTCCATCCATACCACTGCATGCTTTTGGGGGAGGTTTTCTCTAAGTCTCCTAAGTTCGCTGTATTGATGTTTTACTCTTTCTATGTGATCTTTAAATTCGCTAAGATCGGTCTTCATTTTGTCTAAGAAATCGTCCTTCTTTTCCGTTTCTTCTACTTCCTCGTGTCTATATTTATCACCGTCCTGTACCCTCTTCCATGTTTTGTATGTTATTTCAGTTACATCCGATTCCCTTATTTGGAATACATGCCCTGGCGGAACCCCGATACGGCTTCAACAAATTTCTGTTACGGATGTCAGACGTTATGGAAGTCAGATTTCAGCATTGTTATTTCTATTTCACTGATCAGAACAAATAATATCAGGTCAGTTTCGTGTTTTTTTTTAAACTTTTTTAACTTTAACTCAAATATATGCAAAACTTTTGCTCTCTGTAGTTTTATATTCAATTTAAAGGCGTTACGGATGTCAGGCCCTTAAATGCGACATTGCGATGTGTTGTATATATTGATCAGCAGAACGTGTTTGACAAACTTGTCAATCCCGTGACAAGTTTTAACATTATCAAATCAATCGTTTACCCTTGTATGCTATATGGAAGCGAACATTGGAACAATTATGCTAATAAATCTGTTATAGAATTAGAGGTAATGTATAGGTATGCCTGTAGACGGTGCATCGGACTATCTAAAACGTCATCAACTTCTGTAACAACGCAATGTCTAGGAGCTTTTAATGTATGGAGTGAGGTTGAAATTAAAAAACTGTTATTTTGGAATAAGCTATGTTTGGGAAATATACGCTTTATTTGGGAGTCATTATTCGTTATTCGATTATGTCAATTCATGTTTGGGGAGCTATCTGATGTACAAATAGGATTTATTCCAGATGTGTGTAGCATCATGGAAAAGTTTAATATAGAATCTTTTATTATGGACTTTCTAACCAACGAGGTTTTGCCGCCAAAATTATGTTGGAAGCATTTTATGAAAAGGTGCGTTAGTGACTTCTATTATATACTATGGAGAGAAAAGCTGTCTACAAAAACTGAACTGTCCAGATATGCTGCCATTCATTGTTATCAAGGAATTAATCCTATACTGGAGCTAAGTAGAAAACAAAAGTCGCATAAATATATGTGGAACCTAGTAGAGTTAATGAAGTACTCATTTATGTTTGAACAAGACATTGTACTTTGTAAATTATGTGGAAAGTCCAGTTCTGACATTGTGTTTCACTTTTTGATAGAGTGTCCAAAATTGTTTCAAAGTCGTGATGTGTTGATGGACGGTGTGGTGAATGCAATAGAGGTGCAATCTTATATCCTGTTTTCAAATTTAAACGATGAAAATCAGTGTAACTTTCTATTAGGAGACCGAACGAATGTACAATTAGATAAATCGGAATGGGAGCTTTTGATGGTAAATATGGCAGTTAATTTGAAAGGAATGGTTAACGAGATGGATGCACTGATGTAATTCTCTTTTCCCTGCCTGTGAGAAATATCTTTATGTAATTTAAAATGTAAATATATTTATTTTGTATTGATTGACAATAATCTCTTGCAAAGAGGAAATAAAGAATGTCTGTCTGTCTGTCTGTTTTAAAATAAACGCAATGGCGATCGTAAGTGATGTATAACGAGTGATTTTAGTGAAGTTATTTAGCAACAAATCCAGAAAATATAGAAACACCGGTTATAGTTTTAGGCGTTACGGATGTCAGACCGTCTAAGGCGACAATGTTGCATTAGGTTTTAAAAACAGTAGCGTAGAGAGGGCTTGTAAAAAGTATTTTGTTGTCATGTAACGTATTTTTAGCAACCGAAACAGTACTTGATTTATACATACCTCGCCACAACATTGTGTGAGCTTCAACTGTCAATATCAAAGACAACTAAAGCGACATTGCAAAATCGTTTATTATTGTCTATTTACTATAATATAATGCCATCCGCTTCTGAAAAATATAAGTGTTAGTTGTGAACAAGGTAATTAATTTTGTCAGACAATACCTAGAACAAATTGTAGGAACAGGAAAGTTGTTGTAAAATATTTATTTTGTCGACACTGCGACACAAGGTAGTTTCAACCTCTTCTAAGTGGGTCAATTATTCTGGAATGGCTGTAATAACGTAAACTTGTTAGAATATTTCTTTAACCTTGATTGACATATTATTTGGTTTTGCTTATCCTTTCGGAAGAACGGTATAAAATCCATGTATATTCAATCTATAGGTAAAAACTTATTGTCCTTAGTATTCGCTGCCCATACAGAAAAATATCAGGAACTTGTCGCCGATTCTCGTCGGTTTCGATCGAGTTACCTCCTCTCCATAACACTTGAACAATTCTTGGAAAGTGAAGTCACCACAATTACCCATTTTCTGGCATTTTGTTGTTTATATATTACCTCGTCACAATGAGTAACGTCAACTTTAAATGAATAAATAAGGGAAAAAATACAAGTAGTGATCGGTTACGTTTTGTTGTGGTCGGTATATTCTGCTGGCCTGTGCAAAATAATCCTATTTGACTGCGGCGTCTTTTAATGACTCTAAATATTACAACCAATGAAATGCCCCGACACGAATTTCAAACAAGGGCTTCGGGAAATAGCACCCGCTGGTAGGTTGTCAACAATGGAAGCATATCGTTCTTGATTTATCCTATCGTTGGCAGTTTTTCTCTAAAATATAAGAGGTTTCGGTGGTTATATCAGAAGGTAACTATTATGTTATATTTGGTTTGATTAAGAGATGATGAGAAATACGTATGGCAGTGGTTGAACAGGTGAAACCAGCCGAGGCCTACTCATTTTTTTGTCTCGACTCGGATTCACATGAAGAGCTGGACTTAAAGCAGATATTTCTCTTTGACGAATTCCTATAAATTGTCACCAGTAGAGAAATATCAAATGAATATTGAAGTGAAATTATGAAGTATAACTGAATGGACGAAGTAAAATTTCTCAAAGATAAGCTAATAAGATACATCTTACATAATGAATGGAATAATATATTAAATTTAGTAAATAAGGTACTACATTAGAAATTGGATATCTGATCATTTAGTAAAGCACAGGTTCAATATTGATTTATGAATAAAGGACAACTTGGCCTGCCATACCCTGCTCCCCCCTCTATACACATTACCACAAGGCCAAGAAAGTATAATGTTGATAAGGTCAGATATAATGGAACCTGAATGTTTTCTCATCTCAAAGGAGAAAAATCCATTGAAATCAGAATAGTTATTATGCAGTAAGTCATGAAGTACTTTTTAACACACCGTCACACGAAATTACATGTTTTCACAATAACTGACTGCAAGGTGTACATAAGCTTATGATTAAACTATATGTATATTTAGGAGCAAAAAGCTGTTTTTTTATTGTACTGCAATAATTGGTGTGAATACTTTAAACTTATTACAATAAATCTATTTGAAAAAAAGCCTAAAAAACAAAACAAAAAGACTCCTGACAATGCCTTTAGGGAGTTCGCTTTCCCCCACCCCACCCAGTAATTGTATTACAGAATTCAACGTTGGTATCCAATGTACATGTTAAGAAAAGTTTTGGCAGTATTGTAATACTTGTTAGCAAGTTGCTTACAGACATGACCTTGATATTCTAGGTGTCCAGTTAGCTAGTGCAGTTTTGACCAGTCTTTGAAAATGGCCACAGAGCCTGGGCGAGTACTGAAACCTGTAAACAACTTTAGCAGCACAGATGTACAGTCAGTCAAACCAGGTACAACAGCTGAGATACAGGCCAAGGAAAACACCTGCACACAACCAGAAAGGTATGAACTGCCAAGTACTAATATTCTGTGATGAATTTTCAAACATTTTTCAGACTTTTGATTTCCGATATTTTTGATGTGAAGTATTATACTTACTGCTTTTCAGGAAAAAATGGTGTTTGCAGGATTTTGATATAGGAAGACCATTAGGTAAAGGAAAGTTTGGGAATGTATATCTGGCCAGAGAGAAATCGACCAAATATGTTGTAGCAATAAAGGTAAGACTGTTCACCATAAAACAAGTAACATAGTAAATTTGTGTACAACATACCAGAGAAACTTATACAAGAACCAATGTGTCAGCATATATCAATACATGTATTAATAATTTGCCTGCATGGAAAATATTTGGTTGAAGTTTTCATAATATAATACTTTAATGGTCGGGTAGGTGACTCCATGCCTCTATGATTGTCTCCAAGGAGACCTGGGTTCAATATCTCAGTTCGGATTGGACATACATTTACCCATAAATAAATAAATCAATAAATGGTCAGTGTCTGAAAATATAAGCTGTATTTTGGCTTCTGACAGAAAGGCAATAGATGACTTTATCGATCCTGCAACATTTACTGAAATTCAAACTATCAGAATTTCAACAGCTTGTTTTTTCAATCTTTTACCTGTCTTGGATGTCATGATGAATTATGCCTGATGATGTACACCAAAACATTTTCTCCAGAATTTTCTATGGGAATATAGGTTCAGATTTAAATGGATATAACCAGTACTTGATCTATGATTTATTTTCATGAGTCATTTTAACTTTATTGCTAAAAACAATGGGTTCCACACTGTGAATTTGAAATATTTTCAGAAATTCTATGAGTCCCATCAAAATTTTACTGGACTCCAGACTCGCGTGTAGATTTATCACTGTATTGTCACTGTATAACAGCAATTTTGCCACAAATTCCAGTTCCATTTCAATGAAAACAGACATGTTTATTGGGTTACTTATTGTTTTATATATGATTAAGTGTATTGAAAAAAAATGACAAAAAATACTTGTTTTGTCGTAGAATATAATGATTCAACTGTATGGTACATATCTTGCAACTCTTTCAGGTTCTGTTCAAGTCACAATTACAGAAAGCTGGTGTTGAGCATCAGCTTCGAAGGGAGATAGAAATACAGTCCCATTTGAGGTAGGCATAAACAGGATACATTATGTCTTCAGTTGATAACAAACATTCCAGGGTTATCACAGAGGCCTCATATGTTTTAATAAATCACTCAGAATTTAAAATACTAGATCTGCAGACAAGAAGAAAGATCACATACTGATGTTCCTAATATAAGGACTAGCTTGGTATTGGAGTACCAAGTATATACATGTAGAGTTAAAAGTGTCTTGGTCACTCGGCTAAAAGGTTGGTGTGGGTTGATCTCTAACTCAGTTAACAGAGCATGTTTTTCATGCTCATTTTACAGGGTCCTGTATTATCACAATGGTTTGATTCTAGTTGGGATAAAAAAAATTACCAAATATTTTAACGTATTGTGGTTTGACATTTTCCGTCTGTCCATCTTAAACTTCAGTTCATCCAGCTTATCCATCGTGACTTAAGGTTGTGTTTTCATGAATGACTGCTTGATTTGACTTTGGAAGAGTTACTGCTCCATGTTGTTTTCATTATGTTGCTCTTATCCGGGGATTTCTTTGCTCAGTTTTCAACCAATTTTATTCAAACTTCATCGTAATCACCCTGATATGAAGTTATGTTTCCCTTTACAGGAGTCATTGCACCTGTTTTTTCAAGCATTTAAATTTTGTATAGAGATCTCCTTCCTCAGTTTTTTTTTATCAGTTCAAACTTGGTAGGCTGTATAACCGTCCATTTTAACCAATTTCTTTGAATCTTGGTAGGCTTTAAAATCACATGAGATTTTGTTCTCGTGAACAGCAGTTTGATTGTGTACCTTTCAGTATTCAAATCTTGTCAAGAGATTTCTTTGTTTTCACCTGTCTCTCTATCTTTAATTGATATAACACTGTTTTCCCTCTTGACAGTTTGAATTATTATTACCATTTCCATATTTGTATCCTTTTCTATACATATCATGAATATTTCTTTGGCATGAGACAGATGTTTATTGTTCTATCTTGTGCTCTTGTCCCTTGTTCCATTCTCATCTAGCTACCTTTACAGCAGAATGAATTCTTTGCCTTACAAGGGCTTGTTTCCAATTTCTGCACAGCTTTTAGAGCCTTTGTAATTATCTAATGGATTGAAATGTTTATCACTGTTTAATTTCAAATGGGAGAAATGAAGTTTGTCATGCAATTTTCTTTTCTTAATAAGAGGCAGCATTCAAGACAAAACATTATTCTACAATTTACAAAATGTGTATGCACGGATAAAACATCACTGAGATCTATAACTTAGGTCTTTTTCAAGGTTACAGATGAACCAGTTATAATCTTCATTGCCTCATTTAACAAAGTTTAGTCTCAAAAACAAATGATTATGTTTTTTGCACAGAAAAAAAAGGATTAATTTGTCATGTTTCTGTTTTCAAAGTAATGTTATGTTATTTTGTCAATTTCCGAAAATTGCAGCCATCCCCACATCCTGCGATTATTTCAATACTTTCATGACAAAACCCGTGTCTACTTGGTCCTGGAGTATGCACCCAAGGGCGAGCTTTACAAGGAGCTGATGAAGAACACAAGATTTGATGAGAAGCGAACAGCTACAGTAAGTAAAATCGGTGAATCATGTACAGACTAAATGCTTAAAATAAAAAAAAATGTATGGACATATTTTTTTGTGGTGCCCAGTGTGTACTGACTAAGTGAGAAACATGCTACTGAGTCTGTGACATCTCTTCTGTCCCTAACCAGTTTCCCCAGATCCGTTGAGCGTGCCCCAGAGCACTGCTAGCCAGAGACCCTGGATTCGCCATGGGTTGTCGTCAGTAGTCTGTTCATCGCCCTCCATCATCAGCGTGGTGCTCGCTGTCATAGATATTTCGAGCTTTATCCATGTATATCTGATAGGGAGTGACTCCACCGTTCTACGGTGTGGAGGTTGATAGCTTCCAGCACTAGGTATACTGAATATGGATATGTTTGTTACATACAGATATTTCTGGCATGTAAAACTATTTACTTATGAGTTATCAATCAAACAAATGTCTCTTGGCTTGAACATGAAATTTCAGACTTTATCACCAGGACATGCAACAGTAGTTTACTTTGGGAATTTGGCCTTTCATATTTTGCTCCATTTTGATCTATTTGCAGATTTTTCTCAGGCTGTTGACTTTTTTCCGAAAATTTCTAGGTTTAGTCATATCTACTTGTGATTATGTTTTATAGAATGGTGCATTCACATGACAAATTTTAGAAGAGTTTTCCCTTGGTATTTTAAATAAAGGTAAATGGCCATTGTGCAGTTTAATTTGTATCACACTTAAAAATTTCTTCATTTATTTGTTTTTCCTTAGTACATGTACCAGATGACCAGTGCATTGCTGTATTGTCACAGTAAAAAGGTCATCCACCGAGATATCAAACCAGAAAACCTCCTCCTCGGACTCACAGGGGACCTCAAAATAGCTGACTTTGGCTGGTCAGTCCATGCTCCTTCATCCAGGCAAGTAAAAAGGCCAGTCTGAACTGGTCAGTTCACAGTTTTGTCCCTACTTCAGTTCATAACAAGATCACTGCCCCTGGAAGGTCTTGGAAATGTCCTGAGACCTGATACCACAAAGTGCTGGACGTCGTTGATTTCTGTATAAATCTGTTCAAACCCAGTGAAGGAACTTAACCATTACCAATATACTCTAAAAGGTAGGAGGCAGTTAAAAGGTTTTAAGAGATGGGAGAGCAATAAGCTTTCGAAGGGTGAAGAAGTAACAAGTAAGGGAGGTTTTAGAGGTTTAGGTGCTGTGAGCTTTTAAAGAAGGGATGCTACAAATTTTGAGGGGTGGGAGCAATGAGCTTATGTAAAAGGTAGGGAAGTAATAAGATTTTGAATGGTTCAGAAGTAATACACTTTTGAAGGGTCAAGGAGTATTTAAATGATTGGCGCAGTAAGCTTTAGGAAACTTCCTGATGGGAGTTTGGGGTCAACAAAGAGTGATTGAATTATATTGATAAATCTTGCATCATATTTTAATAGAATGTTAAGAAGAAATCCTGAATTCACTAATGATGAAACTGAAAACAATTTGTATAACTTCAAATAAGTAAAAATCAAATTCAATACCAGTTCTTTACCCACAAATCATTATATAAAATTTCAAGGTAATGAATATCGATAAAATACAAGGAATGTTTTTCCAAATAAAAGAAATATTTACTTAGTTCAAGCTGTTGCACATCATGTAACCTAAGGCTATAGTGGTTACAGCACACAGTGAGTGCTTGCTATTTATTTTCAGAATGCCTAATATGTAGAATCTGTTTTTATTTTAAGATAAGATTATACTGACAAATGTTTCTTATTTCTTCAGGAGGACCACATTATGTGGCACCTTAGATTACCTACCGCCAGAAATGATCGAAGGCAAACTTCACGACGAGAAGGTGGATCTGTGGAGCCTTGGTGTGCTATGTTACGAGTTCCTTGTGGGAAAGCCTCCATTTGAGGCAGAGACTAACTCTGACACATACAGACGGATAACAAAAGTGGATCTTCAATTCCCACCATATGTATCTCCTCCAGCTAGAAACCTGATCAGTTCGGTAAGATATTTACCCAACTCTAAAAGACAATCTGATTAAGGTTTCAGCTGTGTTAAAAGGCCTAAACATCATTTTCGACTCTCTTTTAAAAATCTACTTGGTTGATTTGATAAATTGATGTTTGGTCTAAGACTGTCAGTAATATCTTTTGATTTGCACGTAAGTCTCTTGAAATAGATCAATCATAGCTGTAAAATCTCACAGTTTAATAAGAATTTCACTTGATAGTTATAATGGTACACAAATTTGCTTCGTAGCTGTTTATAACTCCTATTTATGACCAATGACAAATCAATTGTTTATGAATTTCATGAGCTGTCACTTGAGGTATTGGGATTTCAATATTTAAGAGTGAAAAATATGATTTTAATACTCTCTGTCTTGAATTATTTGCTGTTGTTATGGTCAGTACTAATGTAATGTGGACTACTGATGAGATGTCGTTCTTGTGTCTTGTGCTTTCAGATGTTGAAACATGACCCCAGTCAGCGAATTACTCTAGAAAAAGTACTGGAACACCCCTGGATTAAAGAAAACCAGCGTCCCACAGCGCCATAGTCTGGTTTACAGTTGTAGCATTTTGTGATCATCTTCATGGAAGATAAATTGTGTGCTCTCTGATATTGGAGAATCACGCCGACTTTACATCCAAACCAGCCATTCATTCAAGATGCAAGGACCACAGACACTGTGCACAAGTAGTTCGTTGGTTGTAATATTGTATGCAATGCCAGCATGAATAAAACCCATACCTCCCTGGACACCAAACAGTGACGGGAGTGCTTGGAACAGTGTAAATTTGTGTTAGTGTGACTAGACAACATCTAACTAAGGTACCGACAGCACTTGTTGCTGTGGTTATTCATCACACCCAGGTCTGGAAATCAAAGACATTAGATTGATTTCAACAGCAAGTGGATACCGATATGAAAGACAATTCAGTTATATGACAAGGGATTTGTCACAACATCTAATTGATCCTTTATCAACATCGCTGTATATAAATATTGATCACCTTCCTGCAGTTTGTATGGATTTTGATTGATTTTGAAATGTGTCGAATGTTTCTGTGAATGTATGTGTGATTGATATCATGATGGTTTATATTTGTATCTTTTGTTGGTTCTTTTCTCCTTTAATCCTAAGTCTATACACCACCACGGAACATGTGATTCACTTTGTATAGTAAAAGATGGTCAGATATAGGGCTGCAACAGCACAAAACATAAAACCCAGTTCATCATCATACAAAACAGAAAGGTTAGATGTATAATACCACAGGTATATGCCAAAAGGATTTTTAAACAATATTACATGCAAAATAATAGATGTATACAAACAGTTTTTTTATAATAAAATACTAATTTTCATTAAGTTCTATTTGTTTCTATCAGAAATCAAATAGGCTTGTTCCTGTGGTAAGTATTAAAGATGCATTTAAATTTTGCTTTAGACCAAAATCATTTTCAGCTGTAAAGTTTTCACAGCTTTACACTGAGTGTTGTCACCATTTCAGTATTATAAAAATCTTAAAATAATATGGTGTTCCAAAATTGTCATTCTCATGTCTCTTTGATCACTTTAACATCTTAATTTTAGAGTTAGGTTTCATCAGTTCCAGTCAAAAACTTCCAATGTCAGAAGTCAAAATGACAAAGATAACTGTAGAAACAATCCAGTTATTTGATTTGTGAATTCTGGTTTCATTTCATCTCTTAAATTTTATCAGTAATAAATAAACATTCTTGTTTCCTAAATCTGATTCAAATTTTTTTCTTTTTTTTTTTTAATTGCAACTTCTTGAGGTATTCTCCATGTCTGCTTTAGTTTATAATGTATCGTATGCAAGCAACATGTTATCATTTTTCATTTACTACTCCTGATCAACAAATTAAGATAAGTTAGGTCTTGAGGACAGATAATAATTTGATGTCTGAACAAGTCTTTCATTGTGATGGTGTCTCCCAATGTTCCTGGACAATGTATAAGTGTGGTCTAATGGAAGAAATTTTACAGGATGAGTTTTGTAGAGGAAAAATAAATATTTTTACCGATACTGAGATTTGATTTATTTGTTGTAAAATTACTATGTAAAGCGTCCTAACATTTAAGTGTTAGAAGTTTCAACTGAATTTCACTAAGCACCCGCCATCAATTTTCAAGTCAATGGCAGCAATGGAATTTGAGAAGATTTAATGTTTTTCAAGATGGTGTAAAGCTTACATTTGAGATAGACATAACGACCATCAAAAACCCCAAATGGTAATTTGTGCCCATCTTGGATTAATGAGTACCATGTTATCCTTAACAATTACGAGCTATACTAATGTTTTATGATGATCCATTTTCTAGCTATTTAAAACTATCGGTAACAAAATCCAAAATAAGGACTCATACTGTCTAATAAAGTTCAATATCATTAATTATTATTTAAAATTAACAACAAACTTCCTACATCAAAAACCAAAATGGCTACTAATAGCTGCTGATGAAGCTCAAAATATAGCAAGCACAATAAGAATGTACTCAACCTGGTCATGTTCAAAGTTTAAATGCAGGCCGTTATACATAACATTTTAACAAAGGGCAGTCACTCTGTAAGGAAGGGTTTGCATGCCCAAACATTTACACACTGCACATTGTCTTTTTATGATCAATGTAAATGCCGAGTTTATGCTTAGGACAAGAAATTTAAACAAAGAGCAATAACTCGGTATTTAAGGGGTTGTGAATCCTGAATTTTGTACACTGCAAATCCTCCTAGCATGATCAATTTGTGAAACCCAAGTTCGTTTTCCTAATTCCAATGCAAGCAAATTTATGCTCCATATAAGAAACTTTAAGAGGTCAATAACTGTAATCCAGGGGTCAAAGGCACTGAATTTAATACAATGCACATTATCTTAGTATGATCAATCTATACACCCAAGTTTCATTATCCTAGATGAAACGACATTAGAGATGTAATCTCTGGACATGAAATTTTAACAAAGGGCAATAACTCGGTAATAGAGGGGTCGAGGGCTCTTAAGTGTGACCAGATACGTAAGGACAAATCGCCAAGGTGGCGACTGCTTGACCCATATAAAAAAAATTAAGTTTCAATGAGATATTTTCTGGGGTTACTTATAAAAAGTGGTAACAGAAAAACTCTACAGGATAGACATAAAGCATCTATCAGTTGGTGGAATAAAAAATACTAACAAATCAACAGTACATTCATTCATTTTTATTCAGCACTGAGGTAAATACAAACACAAGACCATTTCACACTTATAACAAAACAAGATAATGCCACTATTCTTTGATAAACGTTGTTTTAATTGGTCAATTCTACTGTGAATTCTGTAAACTGTCTTCTCAGAGAAATTTTCATTTTTTGGCATTTCGACGTGTGTACATATTTCAATATTTGTCATTTTGTCCTGGTGTTCTCTCTTGTTGAAGGAAGAATATTTTCAATTTTTGAAGTACATCAATGTTAAGAGTTATTGTAATAAATTATCGACATATTTTCACACATGATAAATATTTCTACAAAGTGTTGTTGTAGGCTGTAGATTTACTTATTACTTCATTCCTGATAAATGTATCAGTTTCGATCACTTTACACTACACAGCTGCAGAAGATAGATCACTGAAGTGATATACTTAAAACTTATCTTTCAACAGAACAAGGCTCTAAGTTGGAGCCGAGCCATTGTTCAATCCTAAAAACTTTTTTTCCCCTCACAATAAACAGAACTATAAAGATGACAAAATATATTGTTGAATTGGAGTACAGATCACAAACTACAATACCAAGGTTATCATGACAACATAAATGTTGGAGAATCATATCATTATACAATGGTCCCTACATTAGTTAATGACAGCCAGTATGGTGTGTGGAGTATTACAAATGGTTCTACCAGATGAGGTCAGTCAAAAGAAGCTTGCATCTCAATAATAGCAGAATAGAAGTCAGTGTGTATATGACTGCAGTGAGACAACACTGAAGAGAAGCACTAACATATACAATAGCAGTAAAGCACTTCCCTTTACGCACGTGTCAGCATTATACATTCCACCATCACATTTCTTTGTTCTGATATAACAACTTAATAAGGAGGACTTGTAGCAGAGTGATGAAAGATTCAGTACAACCATATTATATATACAGGATATTTGACATTTTTACAGAATCTTCTGATCATTCTTCTGTCACATTGTTACAGAATCTTCTGATCATTCTTCTGTCTCATTGTTACAGAATCTTCTGATCATTCTGTCACATGGTTACAGAATCTTCTGATCATTCTTCTGTCACATTGTTACAGAATCTTCTGATCATTCTTCTGTCTCATTGTTACAGAATCTTCTGATCATTCTTCTGTCTCATTGTTACAGAATCTTCTGATCATTCTTCTGTCACATTGTTACAGAATCTTCTGATCATTCTTCTGTCACATTGTTACAGAATCTTCTGATCATTCTTCTGTCACATTGTTACAGAATCTTCTGATCATTCTTCTGTCACATTGTTACAGAATCTTCTGATCATTCTGTCACATTGTTACAGAATCTTCTGATCATTCTTCTGTTACATTGTTACAGAATCTTCTGATCATTCTGTCACATTGTTACAGAATCTTCTGATCATTCTGTCACATTGTTACAGAATCTTCTGATCATTCTTCTGTCACATTGTTACAGAATCTTCTGATCATTCTGTCACATGGTTACAGAATCTTTTCATCTCCTTTTCTTCTTATCATTTCGTTCTCCACTTGCTTCTCGCTTCCTCTTATTTGAAGAAGAGGATGAAGAAGACTTGTGGGATGATGAATGTGAGGAAGATTTTCCATGCGAGGAAGATTTTCCATGTGATGAAGACTTGCTAGGTGATTTGTGAGGTGATTTATGAGAAGAAGATTTACTTGAAGACTTGTGTGAAGATTTACTCGGTGATTTGTGAGAAGACTTGTGAGAAGAGGACTTGCTGGGTGATCTATGATGAGACTTATGGTGGGACTTGTGGTGGCTACGGGGATCTTCCGCCATCATGTCACCTTCAGCATCCGCTACAAAATTACAAATCAGTGAATGAATAACTTTTTTAGTAACCAGGTACCAAAGTTTGATCAAAAAGTAACATGAAAGCTGAAAACAAATTACCACAAAAGTTTACCAAATGTTTGAAATGACTTCAAGGTTTCGGTAGGTGATGACTACTATATAAAATATGTAAAGACAAATTAACAAGGATACCTCTACGAGCTTCTTCTTCCAACTCGTCCCAATCTTTACCGCTTTCCTCACTGGATCCAAGGTCTTCTTCTACAAATATTGAAATGAAGAAATCATTAACAAATATCAAACTTTAGTTCAAATAACCCTTCCAAAATTACATCCTCTATGGTACATGATTATTTTACATTGATTGCCAGTTTTTACCTCACTGTAAATAAACCAAGAGACTTTATCCCAATTATTACTTATTTAACAGGTTTTAAATCCACTATTATAGCCTTTCAGCAGACAAGTCTTTATCACGCGACTGCTTGACCCTTAACAAGAGCTGTCAGAGACAGGTTATGCTCCCCAAATGGAACAAAATTTAATTATGAAAAATTACCAGGGCTCTCACACCCCATTTTGGGACTGGGGCCCTGGGCCCTTAGAATTGGGAAAAATAATGGTGTTTTCCTTAAAATTTGGAAAACTTGGGGTCTAAATTGGGAAAAAAAAAAAACTATTTTGCATTGGGAATATTCGGCCCCAAATCTGGCAGATCGAGAGCCCTGATTACAAAGGGCAACAAGAAAGTTATGATTCTTGTATAGTGCCCATCTTGTTGAGATTTATCTACCTATAAAGTTTCATTTTAATACCTCATATGGTTTTGATGTCTTGCTCCAGAGAAAATTCAAGTATGAAAAAAACGAAGGGCAATAACTCCTACATTATGCGAAAGAGAGTGATGGTTCTGAGGAAATACATTTCTCCTTGTTGAGATTTACCCACCTCTGAAGTTTCATACTGATACCTCTTATAGCTTTAGTGTAATGCTCCAAACAATATTATGATGGACTGACAAATCAGCGACTATATGCTCACCCTTTGGGGAGCATAAAACACTGGGGCTTAAAGTCTACTTATGTACAGTCACATAAACTAAAAGACTATTTGCGTACAGTCACAAGAATTAAAAGATTAGTTATGTAAAATCACATCAGCTAAAAGACTGCTAATGTACAGTCATGTGAGCTAAAAGACTAATCACGCACAGTCACATGATCAAAAGCACTACTAACATACAGTCGTGTGACCTAAAAGTCAACTATGTATGACTGAAGAATTTTTTATCAAGATTATGATGATTCCTACATATCCATATTATCTCACTGTATAACAAATGTTTCAGTAATTGGTCTCGTCAAAGAATTGCTGTACTCTGGTTTCAAATAGTTTGTAAGTGGCAAAATCTTGTATTATCTAGATATTCAATAAAAGGAATGCAATATGTTTATCAACATATCCTACCATAGAATTACCACCCTTCACCCAATCTGGACACTTATTGAAATTCATTTGAAGCCTTTACACACCTGAATCATCATCGTCCTCTTCACCTTCCCAGTCACTCTCCTCCTCAGAATAATCCTCACTGCTATCTTCCTCAGAGTTGCTCTCATCTGTTGGAGCATATGCTTCATCATCTTCATCATCCTCATCATCCTCTTCCTCGACCTGTAGTAAAAAAATTTATATGAAATTTGGGAGAAATCCATTTAAAACTTCTCAAGAAATAGCGATAACAAAAATTGTTTACGGACAGACGACAATTTGAATCAGATAATGGGTTAAAAATGTGTCTGAAGATAAAGCAAATGCTGTTGTTGCTTCAGGTACTGAGTAGATAGGCCAAATGGCTTTCCCCTTAATACCTGTAAGGATTAATGGATAAGGTTGAGCTTAAATCAGGATAAATCAATCTCAACAGGCTGAAGTTGGGCTTCGACTAATATGGCAAAACCAGTAGACAGAATACATAATAAATTGCATATCTGTTTCTGCTTTTGAGAGATATTTTGATGAATGCTAAAGTTAAATGTTCTCTGAAGAATGTTGGTACCTCTAATTATAACCTGCATCACAGCTCCACACCTCTAGCACAAGTTTTTCGGCCTTACAGCACTAAGTTACTTTGATCAGGAATTAACTTGGTATCCCTCTAGAATGGACAGATTCATTAAAAAGAATGGACCTAGAATGGACAGTCATTAGAAAGAATGTGAAGAAGATGGCAGAAGGACAAGGACAAATGATTCAAACTGGAAAATGATAATTGCATATCTGTTAATTAAATCCTGATTAAAGTGACTGACTACTGTAAGACCAAAGTTCACTTAACATTACTCACAGGTATGGATTTGATCTTTGTTTCATGAGCACAAGGTGCAGAACTATTTAGTTCTTATCATAAAAGTTTCTATATTAACGTATACATACATCACTTTCAGGGTCTAAGAAAGTCCAGCCACCACTGTCAAAGAAGCCTTCAGGATCATCAGTAATGGTTTTCATGATTTTGGACCAGTTCAAACTCTGAATTCCTTCAGTGTACCGCACATCACAAGAGCTGAAATAGAAACAAAAGCCTTTTTATAAAAAACTGACAACAAAAGCTTTCTTATAAAAACTGCCAGAGACTAACAACAAAAACCTTACAACATTAAGTCAACCTTTTTCATTAAAGAACATGAAGCACTACAACTGATTCAGTTTGATACTAGTATCACAATGTAAAACAATTATTTTCAGTGAAAAATTCCACATACAATTATATGTCTTAAAAAAGCACTGCAACAACAATCAATTAAATTGGAGGCTGAAAATGTATCTTTACTTGAGCCATTCTTTGACATTGTCCAACACGTTCATCGGTATGGAGTTGATCATGGCCACCTTGCGGCTGTAATCCTTGAACACGAATACCATATCAAAGTTCTTCAGGTGAAATTGGACTCTCTCAAAATGAATACACTCCACTTCTTCCAGGGAAATCACAAATGGTGGCTGTTGGTGATGGAAAATAGGTTTAATTAAAAGTGGCTTATTATTTGAAAATTTGTAGTTCACTTTACTCCTACATCCTACATAAAAAAAATTCTCAAAGTAAAGCAACAGTCATCCAGCTGATCACTGATAACATCAATGAATGAATGGATAGATTTGTTTCCCTCCCAATGACAAAGGATTCAAGATAAGTAGATCAAGTGTAATGTCTTCAACCAAATCAGAAATATTGAGCAACATTGACGTGAGCAATTCACATTTCAGCAACCTTGGATGAAATTATCTATATTGAACACTATATAGTGCAGAAATGTTATTTGAAATTTCAACAGTGGCTATCTTTGGACCTGAAAAAGCAAAGTCATGTAAGCATTTTCAGTTGGGTGTTTGATGAAAAACCCATCGGCATCCATTGAATAAACAATAGTTCTAAACTCTAAAATCTATATACAATGTCTTACCCATTCCACTAAGTTAACGACACAGCCACTTGTAGGCTGCAGCAGCACTGTGCTCCTGTATGGGGCACCATGGAAACCAAGCTCTCGGAACGGAGAATCAAATTCAATATCCTGTTTTGTAATGGCTTCTACTTTTTCACAGAAACTCTTGAATGCTGACTTCAACTTTTGTCTTAACTCACGTTCAGCCTGGGGAAAGAACAGCAGGAAAGGTATACTAGAGGAATTGAGACATCACAATAATTATGATATTTCCAGCAAAAAAAAATGGCTGAAACAAAATAATTCCCTTTCACCTTGTTCTGAAAACAAGCATTTTGCCACTTCACATTAAAGTCTTTACAGATGTTTTTTGGTTACATTAAGGCTGATTTGCAAAAATTCTTTGTTTACATACATTATTTTGAACCTTATGTTTTTGGAGACATAACTTAGATCTGTGACATTAGGCTACCTGTTCCGCATGCAGATCGTCTCGATCATGCATATGCTGATGTTTGCCAAGATCTGTAGTGATCTCTCCAACTTCTGTGTAGAACTGGACATCAACATGTTTCTTCTTACCAAACAGGATAGCATGCTATAAAAATCAATATATATCTAGTAAGTTGTATACTGATGTATATAATAAGTAAATCAATATATACCTAGTAAGTTGCATACTGATGTATATAATAAGTAATTATCTTATGGATAACAAATTTAAAGGAAACAAAATTGCTGTAGACTAATATAAGTATTAAAATGTAACGAGATATATGCTCCATGTGTGGCAGCATATTGTTCAATATCAAACTGTCATTACCAGCGGTGGCCCATTTTGCAGATCTATATTAAATACTAACTTTAACTGCAAAACAAACTATCCACTTATATCAATCACTCTTGTTGGGCCGGATGGAAGTGCACAAGAGGTCTTAATGTGGGAGGAAACTGGAATACCCACGGAAAACCCACGTGGTTGGGCATGTGACCCCAAACCTTTTCACGTCCATTCTTGAAATCAAAACCTGGATGGCTAGGTGAAAGACAATTGCCTTACCACAGCCCCACCCCACCATCCAGCATTTTGCAGTACTTTATAAAGAGAAATTTTGATTTCATCTGAAGATTAATGAAACATTTTTACTGGTAATCTGCATCATTGCACAAAGTCACTGAAGATTAATGAAACATTTTTACTGGTAATCTGCATCATTGCACAAAGTCACTGAAGATTAATGAAACATTTTTACTGGTAATCTGCATCATTGCACAAAGTCACTGAAGATTAATGAAACATATTTACTGGTAATCTGCATCATTGCACAAAGTCAATCAAATTATACTTAATATAAACTGAAAATCAGAAGGAAAATTCTGAGATTGTTAACAATTTTCTCCAAGCTTTTGACAGTTTCTTTGACAGTTGTGCCAGGCATTACTTCTCAAGTGGTCTAACCACAAACTGAAGAGACATGACAATGGCAAAGTTATATGATGAAAGTACTGCTTTGTTAATAGTACTTGAGGTAGACATCTGACAGTTGGATGGGTTGAAAAGAAGTTGGCAGATGTTTAAAGTAACAGAATACACTCCATTCAAGACATACTCAAACTTCGTTATCTCAGAGTCAGCGGACCTTGGTTATCTGATTATACTATTTAAGTAAGATAAAATGTTAAATGTAAAGTTCGGCCGAGATCAACAAAATACTTCAAATCATACAAAGTCTTCAAGATATAAGAGTTAGAGATAATAAGGTGTGACTGTATTTACATAAAACTCTATAGCAAGCAATAATGACAGCCATTTCAGTCCAAAACTAGAAAATGTCTGTAAGACATGAATGCACCTCTCCCATGTATTAATGTATCATTGTTTGATGAACTTGCAGAAGTTGTCAGATGTGACCTCAGATGTGACCTTTTATCCTATTAAACTTGACCTATGACCACATTAATAGGATATGGCCAAGAACTTGATATCGTAATATAATATTGGGTAAATATAAATAAAATCTTTTGATGTTAAAATAGGCGTCACTGGTTTTGAAATAAATGGGACAGTATAGACAGATGTGGATAACACTTCATGCTCCCCGCCCTCCCATCAGATATGATGTTGCAGTTTACCTTAAGGTGAAAGTGAAGCAAAATAATCATTTCTCCATCACATGGCTGGAAAAAGGCATGCTTTATGTTGTTGTAGAGAATGTCCACCTTGTCTCCTCGAACCGACGTGAATCTGAAACCTGGAGAACGTTTAACATAACATATTTGCAGATAAACATAATGGTAGAAATGTTTAAAACTTTGACTCTGCAGCATGAACGTTTAATAAGCTCTTATAGAAGAAGTATACTGGTAAAATTGAAACTTAGAAAAAGAGTTAAAATATAAGTTAGTTAAGCAATATTCACCAAGTAAAGTTATGTCTACAGCAATACCAAGGAAACTTTGATAGAGTAGGTACCTTAAAATTCACTATTAGAATGCAGTGCTATAAGGACAATTTACACACTCCAAACAGCACTTGTTTGAGAGCCTATATGTTCTACACAGCTATTAAAAGGTAATAAGAAAGGGCTAGCACTGTGGGTCCTAAAATGTTCTGAAGATTGTAACTCCTAGCATCACACCCCAATATGTATTATGATATTGTACCTTTGGGCAACACAAAACTTAATGTACTGTAGGATTTTGTCTCCTGGCAATAACGACCCAAGTACCTTTAGACATTACAAACCTGCAAATCCTGTAGTATCGTGCCTTACAGTAAAACAAAGCTACACATCGTGTGGGATCATGCTTCCCAGCACCACAAACCTACACATCCTGTTAATTGAAGACTCCAGACATCACAAACCAAGACATCCTGGAAGAGTGTGCCTCCAGTAATCACAAACCTTGACACCTGATTAATGTCTACCTTGACATACTGATAATGTTAGGTCTCACTGACACTTACCATTGGTGTGTGCCTCCAGAGTTCCTGAGATTCTTTTGGACACGATGTTGGGCCGGATATAGAGGTCCTTCAGCTTGGGGTTTCCTCTGTTGGGATTGATGATAAGTGTGTCTTGTTTCACAATTCCCTAAAATTAACATATTGATTTAATGAGGCAAAACAGGAAACTGATAGGAGGTAACCATCTACATGTACTTGACCCCAGTACTCCAAAATAAACCACTATTTATAGTTTCTCACTTTTACTTCTTAGCGAATTATCAATTAAGTTCTATGGATGGCACAAAATCTCGAGTCCAAGGGTGGAATAGGTGTTTGACTGGAAGAGCTCCGAGTAGTTTTACAACATACATTCTTTCTTTTGGAAACATAAATGAAGTAAGCATCCAAGTAAACTTGAAGCAACCATCTTGAGACGTGTCACAGGCAAATCATACGTTTTGCCAGTATGTAAGTGTTGTCTGGTCTTTTTATAAAGCAATCTAACATCAATAAAGTTTATTAATGCAGTTGGAAAAATGTCCATTTACGCCACAATAGTGACAATCAATGAGAAAGGTACTCATACCCACAACACAAGGTACATTAGTTGCAATAATTATAATAATATTCTGCTCTTCAAGATCACAATAGTCTACAAACATATACAGAGTAGGGCAGTTAATTGTTTGCTAGGTTAATTTCCACAACCAGTTACTTTAAGGTGGGCTCTCCTTGTGGTTGCTGGTTTCTACATTACTGAACATCATACAGGAGGGCAATCATATGCCATCCAATGCAATCAGGGTAACATGTCTTGGTTGAGGATGCAACCACAACAGCACAGATTGATCAGTTTCAGCTTCCTCAGAAACACAAACTGCTGTCTGTGGGGAGCATTGAACCATGTCTCTCATATCTCTGCCTAAGGTTTCTCGGCCCACTGCTCTACTGACTGAGCTACGGTGACTCCCTGGTAGTTTACTTACAATTGCTTAATATCTATAGTTTTATGAATTATATTCATTGAATCTAATGACTTTCTAGGCCCTATTTCTTTAATAAGTTCTTTAACAATGAAGTATGATAAGTTTTGAAAGAGAAATTGTTAAGTAAGTGTGAAAAAAGCCTGACACAATAATAACAATGAACAAGTGAAACCACTTATTTGTCTTGTAATAATTCACCTCTTTCTCTCTCTCCTCAGCTTCCCTTGTTTTGAACTTCTTCTGTACTTCTTTGATGAGACGGAAGGCTGTGTTAAGGTTGGAGGAGGGTGCTGAAATCTCGCCTGGTTCTTTTGTATTAGAACTTCGGTAAGTACTGGAAATCAAAATTATCACATTATATCAAACAATTCACAACTGACATACAATGCCATCTGTCTGGTCAAACTTTTTAAGGTCACATAAAAACAAGACATTTGAAAAAACATTTCATCTTAATCAGAGAATGGTAGTGGAATAGTTCACAATTTTGTAGATCAAATGGGAGGTTTTTATATGATAGATTTCTACTGCGCTTTGATTCTAAATCTAATATATCACCAACACAATCCTATCTGTGTGATGGTACACAACCGGTGAAATTAATCATTTACAAAATGCCAGTATCAAATTGTTTAGCTTACATTTCCTTGACAAATGTAGCATCTGGTTGAGGATAGAGATTTCCATCATTTCTGCCAAGTGCCGACCCTGGGTGGAAGAAGTTGATACGTAGGTATGTGTAGTCACCTTCTACAGACTGACTGATGTTCTGTACAAACAAAGAGACATCTGAATGATCTACACAATAAGCAATTTTGATGAGCCTACAAACCAGAACACTTAAAAATCTCCTGTTTAAACAACATTATCAGAGGCTTTTAATAATAAATTTTAGAAAACTGTTTAAAAAAAAAGGAAGAAAAAAAATATTGTACAAGACAGCAAAACATAATATCAGCAAAATGATGACAAGAGTATCAGTAAAACTTACACTCCAAGACAACGACTTAATTGGACACAAGATTTTAAAACCGGGCAATAATTCTGAACTTCTTGGTATACAGATATCTCTTAATATAACCAATGTAAACACAAAGTTTCATTATCCCAGTTTTTATGCAAAGTAATGCTCCAGACACAAAATTTTAACAAAGGGCAATAACTCTGTAATTAAGAAGTCGGGAGCCCTAACATTGGTACACTGCACATTGTCTTTGTATGATCAATGTAAACAACATATTTTAACAAAGGGCAATAACTCTGTAATCCAGTGGTCAATGGCCCTGAAATTAGTACACTGCACATCATCTTAGCATGACCAATGTATACACTCACTTAGTTTCAAGATACTTGCTTAACTGTGGGCAAAGTTATGCACCAGACAAGAATTTTTTTTAACAAAGGGGAAAATTTTTTAGTTGTGGACCCCAACAAAGGTACGCTGCACATTGTCTTTGTATGGTCAATGTATGCATCAAATTTCATTATCCTACCTTAATACAAGAAACGTTATGTTCTGGACAAGTTATTTTTTACAAAGGGCAACAACCCTGCAAATGACGGGTCAATGGACCTGAATTTGGTCCACTGTGAATTGTATTAGTATGATCAAAGTATCCATGAAGTTTTATTATCCAATTTATATGCAAACATTTGAATGTTTTGTTCTAGACACAAAATTTTAACAAAGGGCAATGACTGTAATAAAGGGGTTGCAGTTTCTGTATTTGTTACATTGCTTATCATCTTAGTATGATCAATGTATACACAAAGTTTCATTATCCCTTGTTAAAATGCAAGCAAAGTTATGCCCAATAATCTAAATTTTAACCAAGGGAAATAACTCTGTAATTAAGGATTTAAGGGCTCTGAATTTGGTACAATGCACATCTGCTTAGTATGACCAATGTATACACCAAGCTTCATGATCATTGATTAACCATGGGCAAAGTTATGCTCCGGACACTAAAAGATCAGCTTCAGGTGACAACAGAATTAACTGCTACTTTCTTTTATTTATATTTCCTATAAAACAAACTATAATGTTAAAAATGCAATATTTTCCTTACTTCCACATTGCAGTAAATATAGGCTGTAGATAACAGTACATCTGAAGGTGAAATAAACTTTCATGCAGGATAAAATGGTAATAAGTGATTAAAGAACTTTTTAACATCAGATTCCTTTCCCTGATTGACATTTTACCTTTACAGTAGATATGTGGAAAGGCGTAGGAATTCCAAAAATAGGCAGTATTACAGTCTCATACTTCTTATCTGAAAGTCAACAACATCCAAATGTAATTTTATTGGATTTCTGTATTTGAAGTTAAACTCATTTGTTAACATAGAACTTTGAACTGAAATATAATTATGATTCTGTTTTCTGATAGATATCCTTTAAAGCATTTTGACAGATGAATAAAGTGCTCACTCTTATCAATCAACTCCAAGGCATCCATTTCATCATAAATGGATGAAAGGCAAAAAGAATACTTCAAGACCCCACATGTATTTAACAAAGTATATACTTCAATCGTTAGTTACTGCATTTCAATTAATCTGATCCCTTCTTTTTCAGATGACAAATGTAACAATACAAAAGGAAAATGATAAAATAAAAATGAATACCTATATGCTATATATCTTATATACTAATGAACCAGAAATTCATAACCTCACTTACCAACGTAAAGCTTAAGTTCTCGTAACTGTGACTCCTGTGGCATGTGTGAAGGATTCTTGTATGATACATTGGATCTCCGCACTCTTTCAAAAGAAACAAATGTTATAACATTGCTAATGTTAACATAGATATTTGATATTTATTTGTGTGTACAATTAATTACTCTGTAAAGTTTGATGTACAGTTTAGCCAATAAGGTTGTCCCATGAACGAACCAAGGCATGTCAAACACTGATTTGTTGTACTAACTAAGGCACATCAAACATTCATCTGTTGAATTAACAAATACACATCGAACCTAAATACTAATTAAGACATGTCAAACACTCTTCTCTTGAAAGGACCAAGACACATCCAGCACTATGCAAGACATGTCCAACATTTTTCTGTTGAACAAACAGATACGTCAAACACTACGCAAGGCATGTTAAAAACCCATTGGTTTTATTCAACAAAGACATCAAACACTAAGCAAGACAGGTCAAACACTTGCCTGTTGAAATGACAAGACATGCCACACATTCATCTGTTGAAGATCCATTACATAGATGTTGAGAATGTTAAGAATTGTCAATTTTCAAAATGGCACTTGGTTGACACCTACTTGCTCAATATTGTATATATCCATGAAACTTGAAAATGATTCTTTGCATTGTTCTTGAGTTACAAGAACTGCTTTTGGGACTGTCTGACAAAGGCATTGCATACAAAATATACTTTTAAAAGTCAAACATTTGAAGTTGGTTAAAAATAATAAATAAGTTTACTTTTTGTCCTCTGTTCCTCCTTTCATCCCCTTAAGCCTCTCTTTTGCTTCATCATTCAGTTTCTCAGAGAGCTCCTTCTGATGTTTAGCTCGTTTTTCCTCAGTTGTCATCTCAGTCTAACAGGAGAGAAAATATAAAACATAAACAAACTTGTATATGATTAATTGTTTTAACATATGGCTTTGAGAAGATTTAAAGTTAGCTTTTTTGCACTTTTCTGCAATTCTGCTTATCAAAAAACAGAGAATCTAGAAAACCTCTCCTATTCTATTGATATCAGAACTATGAAATCTGAGAGAACAACACAATAGTGGAAGTCCCACAGTAAACCCGGTTATACCTAGCTATACCACTCTTGTATTCTACTTAATTACAGCTGCATGTTCAAGAGCTGCATTCGACTTTTTTGTGTAAGCTTGTGGTGAAACTTAACTTAAGATTTGTAGCTTCAAAGTGAATCTCTGGAAGAGGATATGTGTTCTTTTATTCACAACTCTAATTAGGTATTATGCATTTCAATATATTAGCTGTGTATTTGTTTATATCACAACATCCAATTCCTACACAGTAACAATTAATTTTGTAAAGTAATCAAAATATACATAAAGCATCTTTAAACTTAATATACTTCCTTATATCGCAGTCCTTTGATTCGACTTGCCTTAGTAACTACAATTCCCCCCTGGTCCTAATCTCCAGTAATTGACCTTTGACCCCTTCCCTAGTAGCTCCCTCTGGTCCTAGTCTCCAGTAACTGACCTTTGACTCCCTCCCTAGTAGCTACCTCTGATCCTAGTCTCCAGTAACTGACCTTTGACCCCCTCCCTAGTAGCTCCAGTACCTGACCTCTGACCCCATCCCTAGTAGCTCCCCCTATTCCTAGTCTCCAGTAACTGACCTTTGACCTACTCCCTAGTAACTCACCCTAGTCCTAGTACCCAGTAGAGCATTCCTTTGTCCTCGTCCTAAGAGTGCTTCTGGTTCTGGCTCCTCCTCTTCTTCCTCTTCCTCCTCTTCTTCATCTTTCAGGAAAATTCCTACATGCTTAATTTTCTTCTTCATTGTTGTCAGTAATGTGCAAGGTGACCCCTGTGTAAAAAGTGAGTCTAGATGATAACCAGGCTTTATTAAGTTATATTGTATTTTAATTCATGTTTGTAAATCAATTCAACAGCATAATCTTATTTTACACACTACTATCAGTCATCCTTCAGTAGAAATAAGATCTAAATTACCATACAATTATCATATAAACAAATGATAAAGTAGAAAATCTCAAACACATGCTCCCCGCCCCCCTCTCCCATCCCCTTTCATGCATATAGGTATCGTTTGATAAAATTAACAGAAGTTGTCAAATGTGACCTTTCGGCCAAAGACGTGCGGAGTCCTTACTATGACCAAGCTGCCTCTGATAGACCAACACCAGGAGACAGTGTGAATGTAATCAATGACAATCCTTGTCAATCAATGTACCTCATTGACCATGACTGTGTCACCCAGAAAGGCAGCATACACTTCACTATCCTTGTCTTTGGCTCCTTTGTTCTTCAGGTCAGAAAAACCAACATTGATGTTGAAAACCATCCCTGTCAAATTGAAATTTCATTTTGAAATGTACATGATATAAACACTTTATTTTAAAAATTTATTAGACAAACTTGCCTCCCCTTTGTTGTCAACATTTAACATTATCAAAGACATGAATTTTCAAATCTCCTATATTGAAGTTAATTGATCAGGCCTTCAATGATTTTGATAAAAAAAACCAAAAGGAATTCTTAGGATAATGTAGTAATGTGAAAATGCCATTAACCGAATGCTTTCAGCACCATAAAACATGTAATGTTATCTATCTAATGACAGATAGTTCTTGTATTTAATGTCTTACCTTTCTTTGCTCTGATGTTAGACTTCCCTGAGATAAGAAGTGAACCTTCTCTGAACTCGATACCCATTGCAAACCCAATATTCTTGGTCATTTTGTCTAGTAATTCCGGTCGCTCCTTCTTGACGTAGCTCACAGTATGTTCATACACTTCACTAAGTCTAACACCTGTTAAGACAAAAATTTAAAATGGCAATTCATTTAGGCATGGACCTTTTTATTTCATTTTGGGAACAAAAATGATCAACTAGGGAGGAATTTGAAGGAGTAAACTAAAATTTTTTTGAATTTTGCCATATTATGAAATAAATCCAATTGGGAATGGGGCCCATGTTCAGCCCTACAGAGTCCCTGGAAAAAGCCTTATTTCAATTTTTTCTAGCCAAAATACACATTGAAACCCAGCTGATGATGCATTTACATCAAAGAGGAAAAGATTGATTACAGTTTGTCCATTAAAACATTTTTAGAATGTTCCTCAGGAAGCTCTCACTGTTATACAAAACTAATGACAGTAAATAACACCTTTATTCTTTAGAAAGTGTAACTGAAATGTAAAGGCATTTAACAGTGACAATTTCAATAGATGACAATAACTGTATGTCTCCTGCAATATATCCAAAAAGCCAACCAATTATTACCTAACTCAGAAGTCAGGGTGTGGAATTATTTAGTAACAACAATAGTTATTCATAATTCTTAAAAATATAAGTCGTTTTACTAGGCATAAAGTTTAGTGCCAGATAAATATGGTATTCAAAAAGCAATGACAGAACATTAAGCCATTTTAATGATTACCGCAAAGTGGAACAAAATACGCCCGTGAATATCCAAAACAAAGAAGATAATTCAAGAATTATAGTCCTCCACCTGGTGTACTTTGATAGAAGTCAAATCTTGAAGGCAAGGTCACAGTGACCTACTTTTGGTACACGACATACCGTCTCGCCATGGTGCACCCACGTTTCAGTATCAATTGGTGTAGGACAAGGTTTTCTTTGATAGTCAAGGTCACAGTGACCTACATTTTGCATGGGACACGCTGTTTCACCATGGTGCATTCACATGCCAAGTTAAGTTCCAGTATGAAATTGTATGGGAGTTAGTACAGACAAGATTGCTGGGCGAACGGAAGGACAGACAGAATCGACACAAAACTATAGCCCCCCCCCCCCCCATACTGGTTCCTGGTGGGGGGACTAATTAGAGGCCCATTCAGATGAGTCTCATTGTAAGTGTACATGTGACTAGCAAAATGTTGGTTAAAATTTGGTAATAGAGAACTATGAATGGATCTTGGTGTCCTCTACCAAAATCGAAAAAGTAGGAGGAATTTATGAAACAGAGCCTTTGGTGAGGTAAAATTAACCTCCATTCAGAAAAATAAAATCATGTTATAGAGATTAAACCTACAAGAGTTCATAAACATCGGTTTGAGGAAATATTCATACAAGATTTTTATATTTCATATCATGGTGATTAAGCATACAAACTTTCATAAAGATCGGCTGAAAAATGTAGGAGGAGATCTCCAGACAAGATTTTTATAGTGAAATAAACAAAGGGGCATAACTCTTATTCAAATCGTCGAATCAAAACTCCGTTCAGGAAAACACAATTTCATATCATGGTGATTAAGCCTACCAAGTTTCATAAAGATCGGCTAAAAAATGTTGGAGGAGATCTCCGGACAAGATTTCTATAGTGAAATAAACAAAGGGCCATAACTCTTGTTCAAATCACCAAATCAAAACCCCCTTTTTTTCAGGAAAACACAACTTCATATCATGGTGATTAAGCCTACCAAGTTTCATAAAGATCGGCTGAAAAATGTAGGAGGAGATCTCCGCACAAATAAAAGTTTACACTGGACGGACGAACAGTGCGATACCATAATACGTCCGTCTTTCGGCGTATAAAAACTATCTTTTGAACACTAAACTCTGCCAACTTCTTTAATTCTTGTCATCAATAAAACTGATAAACAGTATTTTGCAGTATAAAGTCTTACCATCTTGAAGTTTCACAAGAATTTCCTCTTCCACCAGAGTGAGGAACTCATAATTTTTCTGCATTGGCTCTGTAGGGTCCACAAACAGTGTACGAACAATATTGGAGCAGTAGGATTTGTACCGTACTCCCATTGCACAGATAATGGTCCCAAAGTGGAGCACACTGTCATCACTAAACACACAAATAATTAGGTAGAAGATACTAGAAAATCATAACATGTACAGTAATTGTCTTGTGTGTTCCTACTTTTCCATGTCATCAGGACTAAAGAAAACATATTGCATGTATCATATCTTATGTTGTAATTTCCGCAAACTCACTCTTCAAGATTTTACAGGTATGTTTTTCAAAATCTCCAAAATTGTGAAGTTCTTAAATTTATCCAAACCTGCCTGTAGGTCTGAGATGAACTCGCTACAACAGGTAACATTTAAGTCCCAGATTAACTCCTACAACAGGTAAGTCCGAAATGAACTTGCTACAACAGGTACATTGATAAATGAAAGCACTTGCACTTCCAAAGAAACAAATTTCATCATAGTTTTAACAAATTTAAATTTATGGTCAAATACATGTAAAATTCAAAAGCTGAACTGTCTATTGGGATGGCCATGCATAGATGCAAGTATATATCAGGTTTGCTTAAGCATTGAACACTCCTCCTTAGAGAACTGGAGTCAGTAAGGAGGGAATACATCCGATTTATCAGCAGAAAAACTTTTGTGTGCAATTTACTTTCTGTCTGTCCCATATCACAAATCATAGTCATTATTTGTTGTGGTGGCATTTTATTTTAGCACAGGACAAGAGAGTATAAAATCAAGAATCAAGACCAAAAATTCAATAAATCAATAAAAGAGGGATGCATCAAAAAATGATTTGAGTCCAAACATTTTCAGGTCGATAAGTCAATGTCACACAAGCAATATTTCAATTTAAGCTTTATTATACAGGCACGGTCTGTAAGGAATTAAAGAAAATTTTCTAATGACATAAAACAATGTATAACAGCAATATCAACCTATCTGATGTTGCTCTTTTTAAGTTATCAAGTTAGAAAGTAATGTTTCTATTGTGTCTGAATAAATACAAGACTGCAAATACTGCCTCTAAAAGCTAAACAGGTCGTAAACCTTCCACCAAAATGTAGGGGAATTTATTCTTCATTCAAGATTTTGTCCCAAAAATTTGAAGATAAAAGACAAAAAGAAAAAAAAAATTCCCCCAAAATGAAAATGATTTAAAACTGTACCTGGTGGTGCTGAACTTCAAACTGTACTTGCCACCACTCTGTATGATAGCTGGGTAACACATATCTAGTTGTGATGTGTCTACGCCAGTAACATATTTTTTGTTCTGAAGGGCAGATTCAACTCCATCAGCCAGTTTGGAGTGTTTCACTTTCTAAAAAGTAGACCAAAAGATCAATTTAGCTTAAGTGTGAAAGTTATAGTGGGGAAAATATCTACAACATGATCTAGACCACATGCAGATAGCAAAAAAAACCTTTCAAAAGTTTGTAAATATCTTTAGCAAGTTGGAAAAGATAACAAAAGTTCCTTTATATGAAGCAATAAAAGGAAGTTTTATAAAAGAATCCAGAATTATGATCATGGACATGTGAAATATAGTTAAATCAGTATCTGAATGGTTAACCACACTCAATGACCTTCATCTCCATGTGAAATATGGTTAAATCGGTATTTAAATGGCCTTTGATGAAATATAAAGTATTAACAGAATTTTGCAAGAGCTTTACATTAAGATGTTTATTGAAAATTGAATTTCAATAGTTTTCAACACTTTGTTTTATTTACTCAGAGCTTAACATACATATAGCTCCTTTGGAAAAAGCAAGTTACACAGACATTACTATTTATGATTTTAGACATAATCTTGAAGTACGTGTATCACAAAATTCTCACCTTCTCTGCATCAATGATCTCCATGATTTGATCTCTCAAATACTTTGTGAAGATATCACAGGTAACAGTGCAGGCACGTTGAATGACCTTCACCTCCGATTCCTCTTTTGAAGCCATCACATATGCCATGGTAGAACTGACATCGACCTGCATGTGACAGTACATGACAGTTAATATAGGAAATGAATAACACAATCAATGGTTTTCCTTCTTAAATCAATCAAAAACATATCTTTATCACAAATGGCCTTTTATAAATTCATGAAATGTGTCTTGAATGAAAGCAGTCTGCAAAAGTCAATATCGTGGATTATTAACTCTTTGAAAAAAGATTTACTGTGTACTCTGATTTGCTCTGCATATCTTTTGGTATCCAAAAAAGGACATTTTAAAACATTTATTCATAATACCTAGATGTTAGAGAACCTAGTAATACATCCAACTAGTAAAAGGAGCAACTGATCATCTCATATTGTAACCAGTTTTAGTTATTTATAATGGGAAGCACACATAAAAACACATTTCTTTGACAATTTCTCTTCCCTCTCTATCAAGTGTGTTTGATTTTTAAACTGGTTAAATGCACTATGTTACATTTATACTGGAATATACTTCCTATCAGTTCCTGGCATGCTATGTATCTTCATTCCGGAGTACTGTATATCGGGTTTCATTTACATTTTACATCAAAAAAGTATTAGGATTTATTCACAGAGAAAGATGAAATACCTCACAAGAGAGATTGCCTCAGAAATAATTAAATGAAAGATCTTCATTTGCGTTTCTAATAAAAACCTGATAATCTACTTTTTCTTTTTATTGTGATCTTACCCAAAATCTGTGAAGATACAATATCATATATTGGCATCCTAAATTCAAATAATTGTTTTTAGATTTGATATATACATCAGATTTTATATACACTGTAACAATCCTTTATTTCTATTTGATTTGAAGTAGCCCATGAACAATTCTAAATTACCATATAAAGGCTATTCGTTTGCATGCCACTGTTGTGACACAACACCTGATTTTTTCTTGTCTGATACTTTGCATAATATTAAACCAGCTGCATACTGTTTCATGAGAAATTATTCCTTGTCAACACAAAAGTTTGTAAAAGTGATGATCATGTGGACATTATATACTTTTTCAAAGCCTTCTCCTTTCAAAGCAGCTCGCCACAAGCTCATGAAATCGCCTGGAAATTTGTCTTTTGAAAATTCTCCAACAGTTTTACCCTGTAAGTAGACAAGTACAACCAATAAGAGAGAGATAGTACTTTGAAAAGAAGGAGAAGTTACATATATCATTATTCCTGTTGAAAAACTTAAGTATCACCTTTCTCAAAAGCTATTTTTTCAAAATATCCTATGCTACAAATATATCATACTCTGATTTCAATAAATTGCCCAATTAATATTAACATAATACGAGCTGATGGGACACTTGAGAATATTGCATTTAGGCTAAAAAGTGAAATGTCAAACAATTATGTTACCTTTTTACTTTCTTTTATAGCAGACACTAGCTTCTTAAAGTTAGCTTTGTCTTTGTCACCCTGTAAAGAAGAGAAGATTGTATCTAGCATGTGAGGTGTATATACATATATAATTTTTAAAGTTTGTAATTTTTCAGAAACATATTTACCTTAAGTTATGAAATCTCCAGGATATTTGACCACTGAATTTTATTATTAAAATTCTTTTGAAAAGTAAATCTTAGTAAGGTAATATATGTCCTTAAAAACAAATAATTCTCTTAAGTCAGTAATCGCTTAATAATTAGAAATTAATTGATTTGATAGCAAATAAGCCTGAGTTCTATTCTATTTAATATCATCTTTTGAAATAGGAAATATATCAATACTCACCTTATCTCTAACAAGAAGATTGATGGATGGGACACCATTATCATTTTCCTTTGTGGAATCCACCTGTTTTAGAAATTCTATTTTCTTCTTACTAGCAAGAATGTTGACAGAATTTTCACACAAGACAATGATGGTGTCAGTCAGTTCATATCCAAACAGCCAAGTCTGAAAATATACATTTAAAAAAACATAAATTCTAATCTTTATAAAAAAAAAAGCATATGCTGAAATATTGGAAAATATTGATACTGTAAGTTATCTAAACATGATTTTCTCAATGATAGATAATTTAAAAAGTGATGGGTTCCATCAATTAGTTGCAAATGAAGACCCGTTATTCAAACCCATTTACAGCATGTAGCAAACTATCTAGATGATTTACCAATTTTATAAGTTTAAATATGATTTGAACATTGTAACTAGGGGTGTGAGGTATTATCAGTATACCGGTATATCAAGGTTCATCATTAACAAGAGGCCCAAGGGGCCTTAACGGTCACCTGAGGAATATATGTCAATAATCTGGGGATTTTAAAATGTTGCAAAAATGTAGCAACACGTGTGCAGGACCATGTGTAAAACATCTGTACCCATCCAATGGTTCTTAAGAGGAAGTCCATAATATCAGCCAAACAGAGGCCAGGGTGGCCATCTTGGATTTTGAATCGCCCCCAAAAAGTTAAAACACTTGCCAAGACCTTGTGTAGAACATTCCTATCAAGTGTCCCCTTTTCCCCCATCCTGGGGCCCCTATTGGGGCCATGCCCTTTTTCTTCGTACCACTGTGTACCACGTTTGGTCAAAATCCATTCAGTGGTTCTTGAGAAGAAGTCGAATATGTATAAAAAGTTAACGACGCACGATGCACGATAACAGACAAATCATGATGGCAATAGGTCAGCCTTCTGCTCAGGTGACCTAAAAAAATATGTATCGCGGTACGACTTAGATGTATCGGTTCACTCTCACTGGGAGCCTCTCTGGAATCATCATGAGTTTCCGTGAAAAGTTCGTTTAGTAATGAAAATCATTTATACTTTTATTTTTATCCATAAATCTGTAATACTGTGATAATTCATCCAAATTTATAATGTTTTTGAGACGATAAGTATTGATGAATCCATCGTCGAGTGCTTAGTAACGTATCCAAAATGGCGGCCTTCATAGGCACGGACGATAGCATAGTGAAAAACCCAAAGGGAAAGGCTGATGTTTGGAAGCACTTCGGCCTAATTGTTTGGAAGGGGGAAGCTAGAAGCGAAGAAAATGTTGCTGGGTGCAACATTTGTAGAGCTGTAGTTAAGTGCAGCAACGGAACAACTAATCTTACGACTCACTTAAGACGCCATCATCCGACGAGCGTTCCATCATCATCATCATGCAGTGTTACTACTAGTACTAAAAACCCGGAATTACGACATATGAGTTTGAGTTTGGATATCTAATATCTAAAAGAAGATTTTAAATAATTAAAAATCCAACTGTTGTTTTGCATTTGGTTTTATTGTATAATCTGCATTACTGTTTCGCTTAAAGAAAATGGATGGATTTCTTCTTACAGTGAAATATCATGATACGTATCACGATATGCTGATCATGTATCATGATATATCGCAATATGAAAATTCTCACGATACCTATCCCTAATTGTAACATACCTGTAGTGCTGTAGATTTTGAGTACACAACTTCCTCGTCAACTCCTACAGCAGCGACCAATGCGTCCACCTGGGCTAAGGGTTCACCACCAGATGCTTTCTGTAACACAATTAAAACATTACATGGTTCATACAGACTTTATGACATCAAATTCAAAAACCTTTTTTCCAGGACTTTTTGATGTTACATTCAAGGACTTTCAAAACTTTTCAGGGATGTGATTAACAAGTTCTTGCTCAGGTCCTGAATGGTTCTTTTCAATTTCCGTCTAAGTCCTAAATCAGGGAGGTAACTTTATTTCTGTGGATTTAGATTATATTTCATTAAGTAATATCAATTCTAATGTGGTTAAATCCTTTCATACTCATTAATTGACATAACATCCAACTGATTTTTTTGTTAAATAGATATCAACAGAGGGGTGTCTGTGTTATTTTTGTACGTTATGTTCTGATAGTATTTCCACAATACAAATAGGGAGGTCAGCTCAAAAAATGAACCACCTAGAAAACATTTTAAAACATGTTTTTTGGACAAAACTCAAAGAAAGAGGAATTTTGGTGCAAAAATTTTGGAAATCGGTTGAGCGGTTCAAAAGTTACATCAATTTTTGTACCTCGAAAAGCGACCCTTTTTCTGTTTTTAGCAAATAGTCCCTAAAAGAGGCATGTTTGAGGCCTTATATCTGAAAATATGGTTATGATATGTATTGTCTGATTGTTGTAGGGTGCCAAGTTCCCCTTAAGCTTCAAAAAGAAACATTTACTTAGTTTAGGTGGGGACAGATAAAAAAAAAATTGGCAGCTGAACATGAGGAATTATTCGTTTGGACTTAGTTTTTTTGAGAAATGTGTCGGCACCCCTCTTTGCTAGACTACCACTTTTGAAGAACTTTATCTTAAAAAGTAATCACCCAATTTATCCAAATCTCCTTATTTTTACAGATCACAATGCATTTTCTTGAAAAAAAATTCCAGTTAGGGTTTAAGATCATTATTTTTTTTAATATTTTGATATCAAATACCCTGCGCAGCCCCTTTTTGAGACGAAATCGAAAATTTCAGAAAAAATGACTTTTTTGATGCAGAAAGCTCAAAAAAAATCTGGAATTTTTTTTATATGGTGTTTCTTGTTGATCTTTGTATGTTTTATCAGAAAATATGTAATATTTCCCCTAAAAAATTTTTTTGAAAGCAACAGCTCCAAAATACAGCTGCCAAAGAGGTATATTTTTAGCCCCGAAAAGACGAAAAATAACATTTTTTCAGGACAAAAAGATCTTCAACTACTCCCAGGTGGTAATAAAATGACAATTTATATAAGAATGCTTATTTCTACATACAAATGATCAAGTTTTAACTCAAAACAACAATTTTTTGCAACATTTAAGGTTGTTTTTCTACGTTTTGAAAATTTTGGATAAAACCTGAAATTTGTGTTTAATCATGAAATGCGAGAAGAATATAAACTATTGTATGGTGTATAAGGTATCATTTTAAAGATAGAAATATGTAGAATGCAACTAGCACATATTTGTACCTCTATCTATTAACAGCACCAAGTATTTCTATAAAAACCTAGCCCTACCCCAAAATCAAACATTCTCAGAAGGTGAACCCCCCCCCCCAATTTTTTTTTTACTCCTACAAACAATATCATTTGAGAAAAAATGTTCCTGTTGATATTAGTTCACCTTTTATAAGCCTTAAGAGTTGAAACATGGTTATTCTTGTCTTTATAAGTTTATCCTTAAGATTAAGATAAAAGCACAAAAAATAGGTAAATCTGTCATTATCTAGCATAAGTTATTTTTAACATCAATGTTAAAATTTAACGGTCATAAAAATTGTTATCTAATTAATTCATTGATAGTATTGAAAAAAAAGTAAAAACAATCATCACATACTTATCAAACTGCAAATAAAAAAGTGTATTGGATTGTAAATAAAACTTATCACACTTACCAAAAATAAAATGAAAATCAGTATATCAGAGCGTGTAAACAAACTAAAAAGAAAATAAATCAAAATAATTTTTTTTTTTTTTTAGAAAAAGATTTATTTAGATTAAAAATTAAATAAAATAAATCACAATTATTATTCTTCCTCTGAAAAATTTGACAACTTAAAAAGAAACCAAAATAAGGTAAAATAAAACTTAAATAAATAAAAGAGATTTTAAAAAGTGTCATAAATTAGCAAAACAATTAAAAATATAAAGAATTTCAACAAAATAAATAAAACAACTTTCTTTCACTTCAACAATACCCCCTTGCATTGATAAAGAAGGGCAGTTCTTACATTCAGAAGGAATTTAACAACCAAGATATAGACCAAAATCAACTTTCTGAGTTAAGAAGAATGGGCTAGTTGAGAGGGAGTATAATCATGATATTTTACAGAGAAAATTGTTTTCTCATCAAATGTTCATTCATTTATTTCATGGAAAATAATTTGTATTTGTGACTTAAAAGATTAAGAAAAGTAAAGTATGGTTCTGTGTTCAGAAAATGTTTTTGTTATACCCCCAAACATATTTTTCTTAACCACAGCAACTATTCCCCCCCCCCCCCCCCCCTTTTTTCTTTTGTTCTAAAACATACTTTTATATAAATCCTAAAGAAAATCGAATGTTTCCTTTGATATTTAACATAAAAACCCCAAAATGTTCCGAATGGACATACTGATGTCCCATTGGTCAATTTTGTTTACCGGGTCGGGAGGATTTGCACCCGGCCTGCAGCAGCAGCAAAGTTCGATAACTCATACAAACAAAACATTGTGGCAAAAGTCATTCAAATATCCAATGATTTCCGCTGGCTGCTCTTGTTATTTTGTTGAAACCTTGGTTACCAATCGCTAGATGAAGGTCCAGGCTACCATAATCCAAGTGATCCCTGTTCGCGGCGAAGTGATATCACGGTAAAAAAACACTGTTTTGCAAATTTATATTTTTTACAGTGTGATCCCTATACTTTTTCAAAAGAGATCACTCAGTTTCAAAAACTAGACTATATTTCCTAAATTTTAAGCCATTAATGGTAAAAATTGGTCCAGTAATAGCCAGCGGATTTAATTCTGAACTTGGCACACTTGTTGACACATAAATCAACATGGCGGCCGAATTTTTGGAAACGACTTCACTTCGAACTCCATGCAATGGTAGGAATTTATATCTTATTACAAAATAATTACCAAAATAAGAAAATAGAAGTCTTGAACTTTATTTTGATATATTTCTATCCCCCAACTACGCTTATTTGATATTTTAATTTTAGTGTGAAAAACCCGAAAAAATGGGGTTTTTTGCTCCAACAGAACGTAATAAGCCTGTAAATGACCGTCGCCGACCTCCCTAATACAAATGGTCTAGATTGGAGTTGTTTCAACAGTCGATAATGATGTTACGGGAATCCCAATATTATGGTTTAGGAAACAATCATATCGACTAAAACATTACATTTAACCTTTTATCGACTGCTGGCAGCCTGCAAATATCAACTTATTATTCGACCCCTTTCCTAAAGTTCCTTTCAAATGACTCCCATTTTGAACACTCCATGCCCAATTGACCCTCTTAGTGCTAAGGTGATCCTGTATTGAATCACAGAAGTGATGGCAAGTTTACACACAAAAAAAAATAACAGCCATGATCTCTTTCTCAATCACTTATATTGCAGATTGTCACGTTTCCGTCCATTCCTTCACAATACGACGCTCAAACCAACCGTCCAGCATTGTTTACAACGATCTCACGTGCGTAAATAAAAAAAAATGCCATCCAATCTTCGGGCTCGCTCAAGGTTTGGTTCACATTTAATCATACATGACAAACGAATACTTACATTCCATGCGGAATAAAATCTTCCCATCCGTCTATAAAAGGCATCTTTGTCGGCGTGAAGATTCGCCATGACTGTGTTTCATGCACAGTCAGCGAACTTAAGACACCTTTCCTCTTCAATGGCGGGAGATCGCCACTGTACGTTGTATTTTTCGAAACGGAATGCTGGCAAATAATTCCGGAAAAAATAATTTAAGGTGTCGAGCTCACCTGGAAATCATATATGGTAACGAGCCATTATGCGGGGATCGTAGAGAAAATTTTACAACGACGCATGCGGCTCAGCAACATTTGCCTGTATTTCACATTTTGTTTAAGCGGATCCAGAGGGGTTTAGGTAAGGGTTGGATATGAGTGGGGTTGGGTTCCTTATATAGGAATGAGTAATGAAAACTTTGCAGCGGAGTTGGAAGTACAACCCCTCGGTCTCTAGCCGGGCACGGTCCTCAAGTTTTAGAGAATTTTCTATGAACTCCGCATTGTTAATCTAATTGGGTTATAAGTATATGAAGAGAGTTTTTTTGATTTCCTGATGTTGTAAGTGTATGATGTGATGTGAAAAAAAGAATGGTCGGGTTGGATATATTTATATCTAAAGGGGTGGATGGGGTGGGGTTTTTTTCTTTTAAATTGTTTTGATATCTCAATATTCTTAGTTACCGTTCAAAATTTGTAAGATTTACTAATAAAGGGTATACATTCTTAAATAGATAAGTACAGAGATGAACTCGGCCATCATTGACTTGGATTTCTGCTCTGATCTATTTTTCGTATCATCAACTTTGGGAATTCGTTTGTAAAGAACAATATGTGTAGACCGTACGTTCTGAACCAATTTAGGTTGTCTGTGTTTTCTACATCGATTCTCATACCGTCGTAGTTCCCTTTTATAGTGCTTATTTTGTTTCTAAGGTGGAAATATCAATTGTAGAGAAGAAGCATACACCATTACACGTAACGGTCAGTTTTCCCGAGAAATGTCTTACATTTTAATATCTTTCTCCTCTTCGCTTTGATTCAATTATCAGTATTGCTACCAGTACTGACGACCCCGGTCGAGTCTGTAGTCGAATATCTACAGTAACTCCTTAGTAACTGATCGTGAACCGCTGTTAAGAATTTGTGTTACTCGTTTAGAGTACATTCAGTTCACAGGTTTGTAATTGAAATTACCCATTTTACCTTCTGTTCAGACCTAATAGAATTTTAAAAAGAGCTGGAGCTCTTCTCTCTCGGATTTGACGGGGTCCTATAAATTGCTCCAGTTAGTGAACGGGTAAATCAATTATACGGTAACGTTAAAAAGTAAAAAGCTGACCAATCACAGATTGATACACTATTTTGACTATTACAGAGGAACGACGCCCACCGTCAAAGCAGGTTCTAAACACAAACGTTTCTGATTTGATATCCAAAGGTCTGGTTCCATTGTCACGAATGTCGTACAAGAATCGTCAACTGATGCACAAACTCGTAATACGTTGTTTCAGAAGATACAGTGTGCCAATTATCGGGAAGTTTCTCGGTCGTCATAGTGCTCTTATTGGAAATTAATATATTTTTATTCGGTATGAAGCTGGACGTGTTTGATGCTTTACCTGTTAGTTGCATTGTTATATGTATACCCTTTTCTCATTTGAGACCCCGACATTGCTTACTTGGATCAGAGACGTATATATATCACATGTGATATATCCGTCTCTGCTTGGATTGACCAAGATTTATTTGGTGGATTTCGTCGATGAAGCAAAGGATGATTGCTCTTCCGCAAAACTTGGTCTTATTCTCTGATAACTTTTCAGGAATCTAGATGTAATTTTTTCTTTTGTTCATAGTTTGCCACTGTTTTATTAAATTTGGGTTTGGGTTATGATAATGTTGACAAATTGGTGTTTTCTTCAATGTTTTTTATCGTGACCCCTGGAGTATCGTGGATGGCGACAAAGGGGAACCTCCGTATTGATACTAATTGAGATGTAAAGAGTAACATTAGAGTTTGATGAATAATACAACATTTTATGATAAATTTCTCATCGTTGATCGACTTAAGCGAAGAAAAATGGGACAAAGCTTCTTTAATGGTAATCCCGGAAAAATTATCGTTTTACTTTATTAAGGTATCCGCTTCGGAATATTTTATCGGCGACTACATTAATCGCGTCCGAGGAGTTCCGTGTAAACCCAGCAGAAGATGGCGGTGTGTGTTGCTGTCATAGCTAAGGAGGTAGTATAATGATCAGTCAGTGTACCGCAAAATTTGTCGCTAAAGAAATGAAAACAATAGCTGATATGATATGTTGATATATGATCACAAACACTGTGCCAGGCCCTTCGAAATAAGTTCTCGCACTGCTGGCAGCTAACAAGCTAATTCGTTTTGTCCACACTTCTCCAGGTCGGGAGACGGGAACATCTATTTTAGTTTTGTTTGACGTAAAATTAAAATGATAGTCATGTTTGAAACCTTCACAGCAGACTTTTGACTGTCTTGGTCAAAATGTCTAATGTTGGGTATAGGTATCGGATGAATTCCAGACTTGTGTTACCAGATAGGTTTAATATTTAGAATTGGATAATTAAAAGATATAGGTAACCCATAGTTCTTAGTTGTGCATGTACAGTTTGTGGAATTAAAAAAATCATAGGGGGATATCCTCTACCATTTACACTTTGCTTGCTACCTAAGATAACTCTATGCACAATACTTACATTGCTGAAAATGCATCAAAACTTAATAGTTTGCTAGTGTAATCCATCTAACCATAAACTGCACAAATATTACTGTATCATGTATGAAGAATGCACAAGAAATGGGCATGTAAATTTGTGTCTTCCCTTTGAGGGTATATGCAAACAGTAATTTCATATTTCAGAACTACCCATTGTATATAAAGACAATACCAACAGATAATGAGTTGAAGTTTCAATATACAGTTCACACATCCTTAGATGTTGTGGAGGAGAAGATTTCTTCAGTTGGGAAAAATACCAATGACTTGAGGGAGCTGTATCTGGGACTTCTTTACCCAACTGAAGACTATAAAGTGTATCCTTTCTATTAGTTGATGACTTACACATACTGTTTTATCATGTGCAAGATTAAATAACTGGAGATCTTATTGTAACATATTTAAAGACGTGAAGCCAAATTAAGGATAAACTAATTGAAGATCAAAGAAAAAATCATATCTGTTCTGTGAGTCAAATGATTTTTTCCTATGTAATTTTTGGACTTTCTTTCCTTTTAATTTGTTTAAGTAAAATTATACCAGACCTTCCAATTTATTCTTTACCATAGAAAATATATCTTACTCAGAAATGCTTCACAGTATTACTAGATCTCAAAATACCTAAGTTGATAAGAGTAATCAGAATTACACCTAGAGTACCATGTTAAAGTCATATGTACAAGCAAACAGACACTTACTGTACAGTGCCTTAACTTTTACTGAATAGATATGGCTATGTTACCAATACGAAGGTGAAGTTTGTCATTGTGGTGGAGTCGTCTAATACCAGTCTTAGAGACAATGAGATACGCGGGGTGAGTCATATCAGCTTTATCACAAAGCAGTTTTTGTAGGATTTTTTCTGTTGAGTCCAGAGCACCATTTCCAAAAATTTTGATGAGCCAAGTCACAAAGAAATAAAATGGATTCTCAAATTTGAGAAAGTCTCATAAGAAAAGCATGAGTCCAGTAATGAAATATTTAAATGCCAAAAAGTACTGTCACCGATATAAACCTAAAGATGACTTCATGATCTGAGGAGGCAATGTTTTGAGGCTGTCAACAAAATTATAGAATTTCTTGTGCTCTCCCTATCTTTTATTCAATATTTCTTTCTCTTATGAAAGCTATCATTTTAACATTATACTTGCATCTTTTATTAATGAGATTAAGAAAGTTTTGTTTTAAACACAAACAGTGTCACAAAATCAAAACATAAGAGACTGTTTAGTAAAGATTTTGTTTCTTGTTTCAGTTAGCAGTTGTACAATAATCCTGCTTCTAAAAATATTTGATGAAATCTTTAAGAGATAATGAAAAAATTTTTTTTAGATGTGTCTCAAATTTTATGATAGCTGCACTGACACTTCTCACAAACCATTTTATGCTGTAATATATATGAATATATATGAATTTTCAGATGTTTCGTAAACTCCACAATGGCTACGTAGACATGCTTTGTAATCCTTTTTACACTCCAGGAGAGAACATATCCTCAAGGTAAGTTTCTTTAGGCGAGTCTGTAATGTGATGAGCTTTCTTTACAACTAATTGTTCCAGATTTTCCTAAATATGGAATCTTATACAAGTAAACATTGAAACAAATTTAAAAAATCTTTATTTGACAAGCTGAAATGAAAACTTTTGACAATATTTAGCTATCAGATATGAAATGGAAACTCATACAAGATCCTTTTTGAGTTTGAATTAAAGTTCTGTTGAGATGTCGGTATTTTCAATGCGGTCACCAAGCATATACTTGTACTCAAAGGTGCTGTAAGATTTTTGTAGAAGATTCTATCAGAGTACTTGATGACAAAGCCTACTGGTAAATTTTCAGTCTTGTGTAGTTGCTTGGAGCATTGGCTGCCCAAGTAACTCGCTCTCTCTCTCAACAAGTCGGGCGGTGTTTGATTTAGAGAAAGGACGTGCAAAGTGTGTGGTCACATGTATTGCCATGTTTAACCACACATTTCAGTTACCTCCTGAGTAATGAAATTAATATGCTCGTGTCTTTCAATCTGGCTTAACTTGACTGACTTAAATTTTTAAACAAGAATAGTCAATAGTTATTAAGAACCTCACTTATTAGAAATACGGTAATGTAATAATTCTGAACTTGTATATCCTTTCTTGTTTTGCAGGTTGTTTGACAATACAGTGATGTCTATGATGCAACAGGACTGATATGGTTGAATCCATATCTGTACTTAAATTATGTGTCACACAAAGTGAATAAGAGAAGAAGAATGAAATGAATGCTAAAGAGAAAGTAGAAACCCTACTGAAAATGGCCAAGAGTGTGTTTGTTTTTATGTTTGTGAGGTTGAGGGGTTCTAAGAAAGAAGAGGAACTGAGAAGCGAAAATGGTGAAATGGTAGATAGAAAGGAGACATAGAAAGGATGGATGTACATGTACCCTGTCGCTATAGACAATAGAGTAAGAATTTGTGTGCATGAGAAACAAATAATTCCGAATGTGAAAGAGACAACAGAGGGTGAGAAGGAAATAAGTGAATAGGAATAAATTTTTCCAAAGATATATTATTTATTGATTTCAGAGATTTCCAATCTATTTGTAAGAGTTTGTATTTGACTGGAATGTTGATGTTCAGTCTAATATTTGGTGATCAGTGATAAGGTTTTGTAAAATAAGGTTTAAAGGGAACAACTCTTTTTATTGCAGTTTGATAATTGAGTGATAACCAACATGATCTTTATGCAAACCATTTTCTTTGGTTGATGAATGACTACTTCATGTAGGAATATCAATTGATCAGCCAGCATGTTCAATAAATCAGAAATGTATGTTTGTCTGACAAAATAATAAACATTTTTTCCATCTAATAGTATTATATGTATGTGTTAGATTGTTGAATGAATTATTGTTTAAAGTAAATAAAACCTATTGGTACTTTAAATCTGACATTTTTGTATTGTGAACTTTGTGCTATTGTATCTTTGGGTTACAACACATTGAAACTATTGTATATGATAATATTTGTGCAATATTAAAACATTTTAATGATCTTCAGCATTAGTTATGATAACACTGACAGACCATAAAACACACCTTGAGAAATACTTGGATAAATAAGTGGAAAATTAATGATAAATAAATACCATTAAAAAGATCATGTCTTCATAAATATCAGATATGTAACGGTGAGATTTCAAATATCACAAAATAATCAATAAATTTGACAACGTGTAATGGTCACCGTTTGCAGTAACTGCTGGAAATGTGGCAGAGATGATACCGTAACATGAATGCATTCCTTCTACAACACAGTAACCAATTCGTGAACGGTAAGAGGTAGACATGTTCATTCCTTTTGGGATTCCTCCTTGGGACTCTTCTATATCGGACGTTTGGCAATATCCCTCGTCGTCCGATATAATCCCCTAAGGAGGAACCCAAAAGGAATGAATTATCTCCCATTACTTCAAACTATTTTTCTTCTCTACTTATTTTCTTATCTTCGCTGTATATTGGAGGTTGTGATTGATGGGCATGCAAACTATCGCCGTGATCACGCTAAAACTCAGTTATAGCGACATCGACAAGTTTGTCTCTTGTCTATTGATGACAATTGGCGCGATAACTTCGTGCAAGGAATACAATAACTGACCAGAGACGTCTCTGAACTGACTAACGTTACACTTCCATATTACGTATACGCACTGGTCTTTTGTGAGCTAGTCGCTCGCGGCATTTTCACCTGCTTGTGTCGTCATAATTCGCTCACGTAGAGAAAGTTGTCGTATAACAATGTCTTTACATTGGTTGTGACGCGCGGTATTTATCCCATCATTCACCACAGATTGTCTCCCTGTCACCTGATTTCTCGTCACCCTCCCCCCTTAAAAAGATTGAGGTGTGACCTTTTGACGACTACACTGGACTGACAAGTTTAACGCGGACTAGCACTGATGTACTTAGTCAACGAATGGGGAGGAATTGTACTATAACCTTATGTAATGTAAGGTAGAAAATATTGTGACGATATGGTAAAATGTTTACGGAAAATAGTACACAAGATGGTAACAAAGTATTTAAGTCAATTCGGATATACTTTGTTTAACACTTGGTAATAGATTTGCAGGAGTGTGCACTTCCGAACACACACCTCACGAATTTGGACACTGGCTCATAAATTCTTATCCATGGAAAAGACCGAAGTAAAATTTGATTAGTCCCTACAGCCCCCTATTTATTGATCAAAATTCGTACTGGAAAAACAGCGGGAGTCGTGACAATAAAATTCACATGTGATGCGTTATAAGATTTCAACTTAAAGATGAAAAAAATCCGTTTAACTCTTTCAGCAAATTGGATTTTTTTTCAACATACATGTAGATATAAATGTTATTGTTTTACAGGATAGGGCAGAATCGGGGTAAAATAGTGCCGTTTTGATGATTTTTATCAATTTCTTTTGCATTGATATCAGCATATGTTACACATGAGAAGTTTTTAAGGAATCGGGCGGGTTAAATGTAGATTTTGGGCATTAAATTGTTCTTAGTGTAAATATTTTGTTTTTAAATGACCATTATTCAAATATTTCAGTTTAAATTAACCAAATATAGCGAAAATATTGTATTTTTCTCGCAGAACGTACTGTGCCGCGCAAGACCGGAAGATGATTTACAGAATCGGGGTAGAATCGGGGTAGAATAGTGCCGTTTTATTCATTTTAGTGAATTACTTTTGCATTAATACCATCATATGTTAAACATTAGGATTAGTTTTTAAGGAAAAATGGAGACATATTACATAAAACACTCATATCTGTTTTGGTCGCGCAAGACCGGAAGACGATTTAGAGGATCGGGCAGAATCGGGCGGTTTATATGTAGAACATGGGCATTCAATTGTTTTCAGTGTAATTATTGTGGTGTTAAATGACCTTAGTTAAAATATCATCATTTCATATTGATCAAAAACGGCCAAAAATATATTATGTTCTTTTCACATAACGTAATGTGCCGCACATGTGTAGGTATATACCTATCTAACTTCTAATTAAATTAACTATGTTATACATTAATGATAGAGTGTCAAGTGTGTGGTGAATATAGGTAAGCACGTACCCGCGTGCATACGCTTGTGCAAGCGTGCGCCTGTGTGCAGGTGAGCGTATGCATGTACATGTGAGTGGTTGTTTGCCAAACTCCTCGCAGCGGTTACCTCCCTTGACCAGTGCAGTAAACCACTGCTACCACAAGTAATTTTAAGTTTTTTTTGTTTTTTTTTTCACACACTTCAGTATTAGTTACTTCCCCTAGTCGTTGGTGGCAGTGGTTTCAGCAACCATAAGCATGACGTAACCACTGTGATGAGTTTGGTTGTTAGCATTTATGTATATTTGTACATATTCGCACGATGCATGCAGGTGCAAATTGTTGTCATTTTCCCTTATGTTGTTATATATTAATGTTCCACTGATATTTTGTATGATTGTTATCTTATTACCCTACTTACATGTACGACATGCTGTTATTGATGACGTTGGGATATCTTTATATACGTTATGTCAATGAATATTATTTAGTGAAGTAAAGAACTATAGTCCCCGGCCCCAAATTCGAAAATTCTATGTGCTATTTTGGGAAATGTATGTACGGAGTTATCCGTATTTGCTGTTCTCTATCATTTAATCGCCCCTTCCCGGAATAATGTATGTACGGAACCGCCCTTATCGCTCCATTCTATTATTTAGCCCCGCCCCCCTTGGCATCTGTAATTGATTCCCCGTCAGGGTCCCTTTCCTTGACTCTCGAATTTTTTTCTTTTTTCTTTCCCTTCAATTATGATTTTGTACATTTTTTAGTCAAATTATCTCCCCACTATCTCCTCCCCCTGTTGCTCAGTATACCTTTTATTAGAACATCATTTCGTGCACTTTTCATTTCTCATGATTCGCACTGAGATTACTTATATGCCTGTCAGTTTGTCACTTTATCGTGCCCGAATTGGTGTCTCTAATAATTGTGTACAGGCCGCAAATCATGTAATTTTTGTGACCGTCCTTGACATGTTGTGTTTTAGGTTTTTGCTGTTGTGGTGATCTTGTATCCCATCATAGTATGTTTTATATCTGCGCATGCTTATTGCATATTGACAATGGTGCCGGCCCAAGTTATTTTACCATTTTATCCATAATGCTATAGACATATTATGTTACTCATACCTACTATGGGTTTTAAGTCAATGGCATTTAGTATTATCTGGTGACGTAGAGATAAATCCAGGTCCCTCCTCTACTAGTACATATGACTCCTCTCTTTTCTCTTCTACCAGTGACCGTATCAGTTCTGATACTAACTTTTCCTTTGTCCATCTTAATGTTCAAAGTCTCAAACATAAGCTCGACATCTTATACGCAGAATTAAACAATTTTTCCATCTTATCTTTTACCGAGACTTGGCTAAATGTTAACGATAGTTCATCAGATTTAACTCTTCCTGGCTACGCTGATCCATTCTGCTATTGTAGACCAGTTCGTATGGGTGGAGGTATATCAGTTTATGTAAAAAACCATATTTCCGCAATAAGAAGGCGAGATCTAGAACTACCTACTATTGAATGTGTATGGTTGGAAATAGTTCTTGGGAAAGAGAAAGTTTTGTATGGTACTTTTTATAGACCTCCTAACTCTCCTGTTAGTACGTGGTCTCACATATCACAGTCTATCGAACTAGCTTATAATACAGGTTTATCCAATATTGTTATAACAGGTGACCTAAATGCTAACCTTTTAGTTGATCATCAGTCATCCCATCTACGTGATATACTTCTCACCTATAATCTATCACAACTTGTAGAGTCACCAACTTTTTATACGGATGCTTCCACGTCTCTGTTAGACATAGTGTGTACTAGTGACATTAATATCATTGGTAAATGTGTTGTTGGGAAAGGTTTTCTCGACCATCCGGTTAGATATAACTGTCCCACGTATTGTTCTTTTAATATTGTAAAGCCGGAGCAGCATACATTTAGACGTAGCGTTTGGCTTTTTGATCATGGTAATTTAAATTTGTTTAGAGAGAAACTAAAAGCTGTAAATTGGAATAGTTTGATTGGAGTTGAAGATCTTAATGTTTCCGTTAAAAACTTTACTAATACCCTTCTTGATATCGCCAAAATGTGTATTCCTTACAAAACTGTGACGATTAGATCTGACGACCCTCCTTGGATGACGAACGAAATACGGAAATTAATTCGGAAACGGAAACGTACTCATCGGAAAGCCAAACGTAGTCTTAGTGATGCTCACTGGTCTAAATTTCGCAATATCCGTAATAGATGTGTTAATACAATAAAGCAGGCTAAAGTGAAATATATGAATAATCTATGTAAAAAACTTGCTTCTCCCTCACAACTCAATGCAAAGGACTGGTGGAAAACTGTACATTTACTGTTACCAAACTCTGGAAAATTCTGTATACCACCTCTACTTCACAATGGTACTTTTATCTCAGATGACTTTGAGAAAGCTTGCCTATTTAATAACTTCTTCTGTGCCCAATCGTCTATAGACGAATCCAATGCTGTCCTTCCCAACATTATCGACGAGTGTAACAATAATTTATCTAATTTTAACATATCTATTATTGACGTTAAAGATGCCATAATGAATCTTGATTGTTCTAAAGCTGTTGGTCCGGATCTCATAAATCCACGATTGCTGAAAGAATCTGTAGATATCGTGTGCAACCCTCTCTGTACCCTTTTTAATAGATCTTTGAATTTTGCCGTATTTCCATTAGAATGGAAAAAGGCAAATGTCACCCCTGTACATAAAAAAGAAAGCAGGTCTACTCTTACTAATTATAGGCCCATATCCCTGTTATCTAAAGTTGGCAAACTCATGGAAAAATGCGTGTATAAACATGTCTATAAATTCTTACAATTTAACTCTCTCCTATCCTCCCATCAGTCAGGTTTTATACATGGTGATTCAACCAACTTCTTGCAATAATTCACGATGTTTATTCTGCACTAGACAACGGTAAGGAAAAACGAATGGTCTTTTGCGATGTAAGTAAAGCGTTCGACCGGGTATGGCATAAGGGCCTTCTTCTAAACTCTTTCCAGCTTTGGGATCCGGGGATCACTTTTAAGTTGGTTTGGAAATTACCTTTATGATCGCAAACAGAGAGTTGTAATTAACGGTAAAAGTTCGAATTGGTCAGAAGTAAAAACTGGTGTTCCCCAAGGCTCCATTCTTGGTCCCCTCTTGTTTATAATCTTTATTAATGACATCGTTAAGGATATTAATGCCATCATCAAGTTATTTGCTGATGATACTTCCCTGTACACCATTATCGACACTCCTAAAACCAGCGCCGACATACTGAATAGCGACCTTAATAAAGTCTATGAATGGTCCAAGAAGTGGTTGGTAACTTTCAACCCTGCTAAAACTGAAACTGTCTTAATAAGTAAGAAATCTATTAAACCTCCCCATCCCCCTCTTTTCATGGATAATACTGTCATTACGGAAGTTACTTCTCATAAACATCTTGGTCTGTATCGGTCTGGGAATGGAGGTTGGAACGAACACTTTAATTACATAAAATCCAAGTTATCTTCCAAAATTAACATCTTGCGGAAATTAAAGTTTACTTTAGATCGCAAAGTCTTCAAACTATGTATTTCTCTTTCATTCGACCTATATTAGAGTACGGGGACATTATTTGGGACTGTCTAACTAAAGCCCAATCCGACTTGTTGGAAGATCTCCAAGTAGAAGCAGCTAGAATTGTAACTGGGTGTACTAGACTAACTAGCAGAGTAAAATTGTATATTGAAACGAACTGGTTGCCACTCGAACAAAGACGTAAATATCACAAAATTATTTGTTTTCATAAAATGGTGCACGGTCTCGCTCTGCAATACTTACAGAATATTTTTCCACAACGAAACAATCATATTCACGACCATAATACCCGAGTTGGCAGCAACTTTCGCCCAATTTCCTGTCGTACTAATTTATATAGTAAATCATTTCTTCCTTCTGTTATTGTACTCTGGAACTCTTTGCCAGACCAAATAAAAAATGACCCATCGATTTTCAAACTGAAAAATCACCTCTTTGATTATTCACATAAAGTTCCACTGTTCTACTATATCGGAAGCAGGATGGGTCAGATTCACCATTCTAGATTAAGAATGGAATGTAGCTCTTTAAAATTTTACTTATACCGTAGAAATCTTATTGATAGTCCTTTATGTTCATGTATGGAAAACGAGGAGACTAATGATCATTATCTGTTACATTGCCGTCTTTTCTCTCGATTTCGTTTACGTTCCTTTTCTACAATAACTACTAAACTGTTACTATTCGGTGATGATGAGCTGTCATATGACGAAAATGCATTAATTTTTTCATGTACTCAGGATTATATCCTTAACTCCAAAAGATTTGAATGATGTCTCTTTTCTCCAATACATTCATGTCTGGGTCGGTCTTTACTGTGTTTTCATAGTAAGTTCTGTACTTGAGGTATAACTGAGCAACCCCCCCTCATCCCCCCTTTTATTTTCTTTTTGTTCTTTATCTATAAGATAGCATGTTGATTTATTCTTTCTCACATATTATCTTATAATAACAGCCTACGTCCTCAATTCCGCATGCGTCTCTGCTAACTGGAAATGGATTAATATAAGTTGTCAAACTTGTTTCCAAATCCAATTTCAATTGTTATTTGATGCAACTATGAACATTGTAAAGAGAAAAAATGAAATAAAATAAAGTTTACAAGAATGTGCCGCACTGGACCGAAAGACGATTTGCAGGATCGGGCAGAATCGGGCAGTTTATATTTAGACTTTGGGCATTCAATTGTTTTCAGTGTAATTATTGTGGTGTTAAATGACTTAGTTAAAATATCATCATTTCATATTGATCAAAAACGGCCAAAAAAGATATTATGTTCTTTCCATGTAACGTAATGTGCCGCACTAGACCGAAAGACGATTTGCTGGATCGGGCAGAATCGGTTTATATGTAGAATTTGGGCATTGAATGAGGAAGTATCGGGAGAGTGGGGGTGTTAGTAGGAGTTTACTTTCCGCAATTAGGGGATCAGTTAGCATTACCCAATCGTATGGTATCAATCGTATCTAAGCTATTGTTGACAAGTTGCAACAGGTGCGTTGACACAGTTAGGCTAGATCCCACTGGTCAGTGGCCGAAATGCTACTCAATGTCATATGAAAAATAGATGGTTAAGAGACGTTTCAAGAATTCTTTACCAGTAGTGTCCATGGCTGTTCTTGTCACTTTCGAACTTTCCGGAAACTTGGTATCCGCCTCCTTCAGTTTAACTGCATGTGCTATATGCTTTATGCACTTATACCTTAATTAGATAAAACAATGTCTTTCATGAAAAGAGCATTAGTATTATTTTGTAATTTTTTATTTGGGTTTTCTGTAATGACAACCTGCGTAGCAGTATGATAACTATGAAAATAATTTCAATATATATATATATCGTAAATTGTACATTGTAATGTATAGGTATCATACGTTGTGATTTGTGACTTTCGAACAAGACGCTGATGAATAAAGAAGACCACTTAGAATTGTCTTAAGTTTTAGAACCTTTATGTGACATTAATGCACAAAGAGCTAATTCCCAGGGAAGCACCCGTGTCACAACCTTTACTTCGAAATTTAACTAAATATCCCAGTGTTAAATTGTTTAAAATGTCTTAACTTACCGAAACAAAGACTTAGGTAAGTATCTTAAAGTTTACAAACTCTGTATCACAATATTGTTCGGAATTGTCTATTTTTAGACCGCTATAAATATAAATGACGTAGCATTTTCTATTCAGAAGCTGACAGCAGAATATGGCGGAACAAGGTTCGTACGGTCAAGGCCAGTTTATTTAATTTATATTAGTCTATTTATAACATTGGAAAACTAAAACATTTTCATACAATTTTAGCCCACCACCATCCCCTACTTTCCTCCGTTCCTTTTTTGAGTTTTTATCTCTTGTTTATTGTTCTTACAAGGCCTGCTATATTTGTTCCAAACTTGGTTGATGAGATCTTTTCATTAGTTTCAATTTTACATCAAATATGTATAGGAAGTATCCTTCATAAAACTGTTCCAAGCGTTTTTATGCTTATGTACATGACTCGTCATATCCACTCTGTTAAGTTTTTGTAATTTCATAAAGTCATAACCTAAGTTGTTGATTAGGTTACTCAGAGATGTGCTGTAAAATTTTCCTTCTTTAAATTTCATATCTGATAAATTTGTACGATGTTTGTTCTTCTTAACTTGAACTGTACCGTCTTATGTTTTTGTATGCTGTCAAATTTTCCTTCTATGATTGGGTATATTTATGTATGATGTGGTTACTAAATAACAAATGTCGTTTACTATAATAAACGGCCAGATTCAATTCACATCTTGTGTTCTAGCTGTTATTTCTATGACTGTCTTACTAGTTTTGCCATGGTGGAGGTCCGGTATAATGTTTAGTACACGTGTATATTCTGAACCCTATTACTATTCGAATGAATTAAAAAAAGTGGCATGCAGTCTACAGAAAACATCAAGGACTCAAAAACTACAACTTGTGTCTGCTACCTGCAATCTCGAAGATTGTACAAGACAGAAGAGTGAATTAAACTTTTAAATGAAAACTTAGATAAAAGAGAACCAAACAATCTCGCCATTCTAGGACTCGTCAGTGATGCTAAGGGTCTAAATTCTGAAACCCTGGAGGCGGACGAGGAACATCAAAAGTATCTGAAGTCAAAATCAATCTGAATTATTAATAACTCTCTGCCTTTATTAACCAAATAGTGTTATATTTCCTGCATTCATTGTGATGTTAAACCGGTATGTATGTAAATGTGTGCAAAGATGATAAATCATTTGCTTGATTATGTGAATCTCCTACACGGTGTGTGCACCGTTTGAACAAAGCGAATCATAGAGCGTTTAAGTTCATCAATCCTTCAACAGTAACGTAAATATGCGGTCCTTCTGTAATGACTTTGTTATTTACCACTAAATATGTCATTTTTTTGGAAGAAAACGGTCTAAAAATAAACGAAAGTATTCCTTATGAGTTAAAAGTAAACACATTTGGAATGATATGAAATACTCGACATCCTCATCCCTTCCTCGTTAAACACTATCACCATTTACCAAGAGAAGCAAAAATATGTTTGTGGCGTGAAATGTTCATGAATGCCACAATACAGAATAACAAAAATCAATATAACCGATGTTCATGAGCGGGATTTACTGTGTAACGTTGTCCAAACCATATTATCGATTAGTATTGTAATAGATTCACAAATAGTTGAACCCCCTCCCCGATGGCCAACATGTTCCTCAAACGGTGTTATAGCACGAAGCACATCTCCATGTCTCCACTCTGCGGGCAATGTCGATGACAGCACACGACTTTTCCGTCTTGTGTGCATGGTTGCCTATGAATTTTTTGCTGTATCTGAAAATTTACAAACTATGCAAATAAAAAACTTTTCATTAATTTGAATATCAATTTTGTGTGTCTTTTCTACAGTCCTTTGATGCATGTCAAAGAGGGTAAAGCCCTATGAATTTGAAACAATAAATCACAAGCAGATGGGCTTATAATTCATCAGATCTAAAAACGGCAGGAACAGCCAAAAACAACTCTCAATCAAATGATGACGTCATCTTATGACCTTTGCTAAATGAACATTGAGGAAACATAATAGGAAAGTCTTCTTGCTTGTCATCCCAAACGAAAAGGTAGGCGTCAAAACTACATCATCATCACAAATAAATACAGTGGAAATATAAGTGGTGGTAGCAATATAACGCTAGCAGTAGTAGTAGTGTTAGTAGTAGTAGTGGTAGTAGTAATAGTAGTAGTAGTGTTAGTTGTGGTAGTAGTAGTAGTGTTAGTAGTAGTGGTAGTAGTAGTAGAAGAAGTAGTAGTTGTAGTGGTAGTCGTAGTGGTATTAGTAGTAGTGGTAGTAGTAGTAGTGGTAGTAGTAGTAGTAGTAGTAGTAGTAGAAGTAGTAGTTGTAGTGGTAGTCGTAGTGGTATTAGTAGTAGTGGTAGTAGTAGTAGTGGTAGTAGTAGTAGTAGTAGTAGTGGTAGTGGTAGTGGTAGTAGTAGTGTAGTGGTAGTGTAGTAGTAGTAGTAGTAGTAGTAGTAGTAGTAGTAGTAGTAGTAGTAGTAGTAGTAGTAGTAGTAGTAGTAGTAGTAGTAGTAGTAGTAGTGGTAGTAGTAGTGGTAGTAGTGGTAGTAGTAGTAGTAGTAGTAGTAGTAGTAGTAGTAGTAGTAGTGGTAGTAGTGGTAGTAGTAGTGGTAGTAGTAGTAGTAGTAGTGGTAGTAGTAGTAGTAGTAGTAGTAGTAGTAGTAGTAGAAGTAGTAGTTGTAGTGGTAGTCGTAGTGGTATTAGTAATAGTGGTAGTAGTAGTAGTGGTAGTAGTAGTAGTAGTAGTAGTAGTAGTAGTAGTAGTGGTAGTAGTAGTAGTAGTAGTAGTAGTAGTAGTGGTAGTGGTAGTAGTAGTAGTAGCAGTAGTAGTGGTAGTAATAGTAGTGTTGTAGTAGTAGTAGTAGTAGTAGTAGTAGTAGTAGTAGTAGTAGTAGTAGTAGTAGTAGTAGTAGTAGTAGTAGAAGTAGAAGTAATAGTAGTGGCAATGGTAGTGGTAGTAGTAGTGGTGGTGGTAGTGGTAGTAGTGGTAGTGGTAGTAGGATCTCCTTCCGTGTCCGTGTATCGCCTTACTGATTAACGCAGGTGGTCTGGTGACGTGCCATAAATAATTCAGAGGAAACATTACGACGCATCAAATAACCAAATACCATTAGCCTACGTAATTTTCAGTAGATATAGATCTCGTTTAAATCTGGTTTAAGAATAAAAGAAAATGTCGGAAGGAGGACGCTGCGGTTGCCTCCGACGGAATAAACTGATAGTGCTGACGATGGGTGGTGTTCTGTGTGGTGTGGCACTCGGCGTACTTCTACAGCGCTTCGACCCTTCGGAAACCACACTAATGTGGATCGGTAAGTACAATTCCTGATTAAGTAATATCATAGCAAATTTTACATATATCTCAAATAGGGACTTTCATCCAATGTTATCGTAAACAATGCTTATTCATGTTATAAAATAACTTAGTAACCAGCGGGAACATTCACTTTAAATTTTATAAAAACCCGAATGAATAAATTCTTCTATATGCTTTCTTTTATGTCATTGCGTACTTTTTTAGTTTATTTATCTTGTGATCTATAAGGTTTGCCAGGCGAGCTCTACATCCGCTTCCTGAAGATGTTGATAATCCCTCTTCTTATAACGTCTGTTATATCAGGTGAGTAGTGACCTACATCCCCTGTCACTTCTGTGAAGTCTTCGTGACTTACAAAAAGTCTGACTTGTTTGTGGGTAATCTTTTTTCATGATTTAAATTTGAGACATCCTTTCAAGATTAAAAATGTTTGTGGACACGACACAAGTATCTACACAATACATTCATTAGTCTTATTTGTTGCATTTTATTTTCGAGGTTTGTCTATATTCATGATAATAACGAATACGTCATGCAGTATCTGCTATCTTTGATTATTTAGATGTGTTTTTTAAAACAAAATGAAATTAATATTTCACTGAATAATTTACATTCGTGTATACTTAAGAGATACCTACACATAGCATTACTTAATCTGAGGCAAGATTTAATAAAGAATATATTTTCTGATAAAAATTGGAATGCTTCTGTGCCATTCGACCAGTGGATCAGTAAAAGAAAACTCAAAACGGACCTATGTACACGACTCGGACATGTAACATAATTTACTGCAGATACAAAATTTTTAAATTCATCTCAATCAAAGCTGCAGTCAGCAGCTAACAATGCTTTTAAATGACAAACTAAAAATTGTATAAGGTAAAATAAAAAAACCTTCAAGGATAATATGAATGTTAAATGATAACATATACATATATCTGTTAGGAGATACACTTTTTACCAACTTAGTCAGTTATAAGGACGTTATAAGAATGGGGGAAAATAGAAACATTACGTATGATACATGAATTATGAAAGGTATCTGATATAAATAAAAAAATGTTTACATCAATCCAAACATTTTATATCCATATAAGGTTATATCCGCATTGATATACTTACAATCAAACTGGACCAAGTGGTGACAATTGGAGTAGAAAAATTGTGCACCTTCCCAGAAACAATATATAAAGAAATGCTTTTTAGCACATATGGATATAGAGGCATTTGTTTTGCCTGCGTCCATCATTTACTTATTACTTTACTTATTACGAATCAACTCAATTGGTCGCCCTGTATCCCAGCATGCCACAGGCCCAATATCAGCACCATGGACCTTTTGTTAATTAAGAAGCTGATTAAATATTTTAATACATTTTACCTCTGTGACCTTGAAAGTAGGTAAAGGTAATTTTAACAAACTTGGTCGCCCTTCATCCCAGTATGCTTAAGCGCAAATGTCAGTACCATGGACATTTTGGTTATCAAATAGAAATTGTTCAAAGATTTTAACACAATTGGCCCCTGTGACATTGAAAGCGAGTCAGGATCATTCATATTAAAAAAAAAAAATTGGTAGCTCTTCATCCCATCCTGCCACAAGAACAGTATTAGTACCCTGAGCCTTCTGGTTATCGAGAAGTCGTTAGAATGGAAGGTAACGCGCGGCTGACGACGCATAATAATCTAATACTTAGCAGATCCATTTTAAACCAAGGCATTTGTAAGATAAGTAGATCTCAGAAATTCACTTACGTGTGATCATAATTTTTTTTAAGTTTCTTTTCGTGTGTATTGTGTAAAGTAAGTAACTGACTTCCATGTGTGTATTTCATAATCTGAAATTTGATCCATTGTTGTCCGTCATCCTAGTGTTTGTTTAGTATGCTTGGTGTTTTTTTTCTTATTTATCTTGTTGAAGCCCCTCACATTTTACTTATAGTTTATACGGCTGAGATATACAAAGTTAACACACGAGCGTGACGAACCCGAGTAGGGAATTACCAATCTAACAATGGTGACACTGATTAGTTAATTGCTCTGTCAAGGTGGCCAGTTGCTCAAGCTTAACCTGTAGTACAGTTATTACTGGTTCAAGTGATTGAGGAGGGAAGGAAACTGGGGACGCTGGCAACCCCTGAGCTGACTCTGAAATCCTAGCGCCAATAAAATAAAGCAATAATATTTAATATTTGAAAGTTGGATTTTGTGGAGAGAATGTGAAGAATGTAAGAATATTATAAAAAATAATTTAGCCTTAATTTTTTTAAATCTCTTAAATAAATCATATACCAATCTAAATTTCAAATAATTGTCTGTTTTGCTATTGTGATGGAAAAATCAAATGTCAAAATTAATACAAGACCACAGGACAGCACATAGCAGGTTTATTAAAAAAAACACACAAAGCTCCCCCTGCAGTACACCTTAGCTGTACGGAAATAATGGAATATTTGATCAGGTATTACATAAAAAATTATCTCCCTTCTCGACAGCCTACCCTAACATCATCCAAGCGTTACGATGTCAAAAGTTTTATGGTCATTTTTGATAATTATACATTTTGTATATTTATTTGATGTAAAGATTGGCACCAAACTGATAGTGCTCCAATATAAGTTACAAAAATGTATCTCTCTACAGCTGTACTAGTAAAACCACAGGAAGTCTTGGGTTGTATTGTCTCTGTGCTGAAACACCAGGGGGCACGGTAGGGGACTTAACCCATTATTTAACAGGACAGTTTTTTTTTCACATTACAAGTGTGGACCCTAGTGCACTTCTAGTTTACCTGTAGTCCTTTTCTTGTGAACAAGGAATCTTTTTCTCGTGCACTCGAAGTGAACTATGGTGTAAAGATCAGTATACACTCAACTGCATCAAAATTAAATAGTAAAGAATTATCTTTTTCAATTTCAAATATCTATCAAATTATAGAATCCATATACAAGAAATTTGGTTGTAGAGGTACAACTTCATCTAAACATTTTTTAAAACATATATCAAAACGTAATGCATTTTTTCAATATTAGTTTTTGCTATTCATTGAAAGACAAATATGTGTGCAGATAAAAACCGAATTGTTGGTTTTAATTATTAGGTTAATCATTTTCTGAGTGTTAGCCAGTCTGAAGGTTATATTTGCATTTTCAAATCCAGACAAATACTTATACAAATCTAACACTCCTATACCTAAATTAGGTCAAAACAGGTATAACATTTTTGTATCCTGTACGTTTTGCCACGAAGAGGTTATTTGTTTCACAGCAGGTCAGGAAAAGCTTATTTTCTTTCAATGTATTCAACATATGTTAAATATCAAATACCTACATGTATAGAGGCCTTTTATAGTTCATGTATCATACTTAATGTTTATATTTTTCTACTTTCTTATAACTAACAAAGATGGTAAAAAGTTTATCTCATGACACATATACATGTATATGGTTGCTGCAGAATGTGAAAAGGTGTACTAAATAGATCGGTCTAGTCATTATTGGTGTAAACCTTGTTCTAAAATGGCAAATACCGATATATTATATCTAATTCATAACACTATAATGTGTATGAAATAATTTAAATGTGATATTTTAGATACAGAAGTGGAGTATCTGCCTCCATATATTATGTACACTATTATCTGGTACATGTAGAAGGGAAGAAAAATGGGAGATAATCAGAGTCAAAATCTGGTACGGGTTTAGTCTGTAATATGGCAGAATGCCTTATATTGAAGACTTACCTGGTATTCATTTTTACATGCATTCAGATTCAGAAAGGAAAAAAGTGTTTCATTGGACATACAAATAAGTGTTTATGATTTTCAATTTATCAATCCTAGATGGCATTTCAAATCATTCAAGAACAATTTATGGGATGGCTTGTTTTCAACAATGGAACTACTTCTTCCAGTTTTGAGTATTTCTTCTTATTTTGGACACCTTGATAGTAAAGATGTCTGCTGACTGTGACACGTGTATCAAAGTATGGAGCTCATCCTCAGCTGGTTACAATGTGACTGTATTGACTTTCAAACGACATTAAGCAATCATATGGCTCAGTTAATTATCCTTGACACTGTTTTTATTGTTGAGTTTGTCATGTAATAGCATTGTTAACTGTAAACTGCGGTTTTGATTGAAATTTAAACATGTTTGTATCTGCATAAAGTGTTATGTTACATGTCCGAGGTATGTGCAAATGTTCGTTTTGAGTTTTTTTTTACTGGTAGTGGTCTAATGGCATAGAAACATTCCAATGTATATCAGAAATTGGAACCTTCATTAAATCTTGTGACACGGATTAAGCTTTTAATTAACCTCAATTCTACCTCATATACACAAAAAGAGATATTGAACAAGTTATATTTCATTGGTATATTATGAAGATTTTTGTAGAAGAAATTATACTTTCTACATAATGAACTTTAGAACCTACTGTATGTTAATCTGCAAATTGTGGGATCAATGACAATACGAATAATAAAAATATCCCTTCAGAATTCATTATTATTTACAGACAATCATTGCTTTTGTAGCAAAAGCAGTTCTCCTGTTACTGGGAGCATATCCGGATTTTCAGACACCTTCCGTTTTTTTAGTGGTGACATGCGCAGAGCAGTGTAAACAGAATGGCAGAGACGACAACAGTCGTGGCTCGTCTATACTTCGAACCACTGCAAATATGTTTAGATATTTTCTACAAGAAAGTGATTGTTTTTTTTTATTTTTGAGTTTATCATGTAATAACAGATTCTTTGGTTATGTTTAAAATTGCCGAAAAGGGCTAGAAAAATCATGCACGACTGCATAATTTGTGATTGGAAATTTATGACATTTTTGCCCATTGCCGAAAGGGTCTTGCTGGAAAATAAACAGAAAAATAAACAGTTCGATGTTGTTTTTTTACGCTTTGTTTCACACTTTGTTAAGGAAGCTATCTGGATACGTTCTTAAGTTCTTAATAGGGACGAGGGGGTGGTGGGGCACAGACTCTCGCACATCTATGACCAAGTGATAAACAAAGCGAAGCCGAATTGACTACAGTGCATTATTACCACCTGGTGTATTTTATTTTTTCTATAATCTGTTTACCATCTCGTCGCACCTTCACACTATGTACGTCATTGCTAGTACGCACCACACTGGTCATTTGTTTGATGAAGGTGACCGTGTAGTCATGGAAACGTCACACTCTAACCTGATACTGGTTGTGTTATAAGATGAAGGTGACCGTGTAGTCATCGGAACGTAACACTCTAACCTTCCACTGGTTGTGTTATAAGATGAAGGTGACCGTGTAGTCATGGAAACGTCACACTCTAACCTTATACTGTTTGTTTTTATAAGATGAAGCCGACTGTGTAATCATGGAAACGCCGCACTCTAATTTTACTTCTTGTGTTAAAAGAACTTCTATTCTATAGGTCATTATTTATTTCTGACGCTCAAACGCTAAACTGAATTTAAACAGAATGTAACCTGTCTGACGCTCAACCGAACGAGCTAAAGAGAAGTTTTCTCTAACCAAACGGTATTTTGCGGCTAGTATCAAACCGGGGTTACATACTCCCCGTCTAGGAAATAACTCGCCCTAGATTGTGAAAGTAACGCTAAGTATTTTTCCCCGAGTCCCTGCATGGGCGCAATTCAACAGAGGTCATTGTTTCTTTCAAATCCTCCGCTAAAGAGAAGTTCTCCCTAGCCGAGTGATATTTTGCGGATAGTATTTAGTTGTTTACAGGTTTATTTATCCTAAACATTGTTGTGAATTTCAATACGCCATTTTGGTAAACCACAATACTAGTATACTCTAAAAAGTTCTTCCCTTTTTGTTGCCCTATACACAATTTCATAAGGATGTGAGTCGTTGCAATTACGTTAAACCATGAATTAAATGCACATCCATGCTTGATAGGTTTGTCTAAAACAATCAAAGACGAGTCTACGGAAAGTTATTGTATTAATATTCATTCATTTTGATATAGGACGTATCCTTAAAACTTCAGACTGGAGGCAAACTTTCTCTGAAGGACGTATATACCAGTTAACTACACTATAGACTGGAGGTAGATTTTCTCTGAAGGACGTATTTACCAGTTAAGAACATTTCAGACTGGAGGTAGATTTTTTCCGAAGGACGAAATTCCAGTTAACAGCACTTCAGTCTGGAGGCAGATTTTCTCTGAAGGATGTCTTTACCAGTTAACAACACTTCAGACAGAATCTCAGACTAATGGCAGACTTTCTCTGGAGTATACATTTATTGCATATCAATCAGGAAACAGTACCTGAGATTGACCGTAGAATTTCTTTGAGAGGCATGCTTTACAGTATTATAGCTGAAATTGATATTTTTATTGAGGTCATAACGAAACAATTAATTTCCATATCATTTTAAAAGTCATTATATATTTTTCCATTAAATTAACAGAGACACCCCCCTCAACATTTCCACAGTAAACGATTCTTCTTGAAATTCACAGATATGTTAACCATTGTAATCCTTGAGCGTTCTGTTAACAGGTACATCCTCTCTGAACGCCAACACCAGTGGTAAGGCAGGGATCATCACTTTAGTGTATTTCATCTTCACCAACTTCACCGGCTGTGTGATTGGATGTTTACTCACCGTATTGATCGTACCAGGTAATGGCAGTGTTGCACAGTATCACAAAATTCAGCAGTTTAATAATGATGTAAAAAAAACGGATCGAGAATGCCGCTATTTTAATAGAACTAGAATACGAAATCAATGAACCGAAGACAACATTTGAACCAGAGATTTACACGATATCAATGAACTGAAGACAACATTTGAACCAGAGATTTACACGAGATCAATGAACCGAATACAACATTTGAACCAGAGATTTACACGATATCAATGAACCGAAGACAACATTTGAACCAGAGATTTACACGATATCAATGAACCGAAGACAACATTTGAACCAGAGATTTACACGATATCAATGAACCGAAGACAACATTTGAACCAGAGATTTACACGATATCAATGAACTGAAGACAACATTTGAACCAGAGATTTACACGAGATCAATGAACCGAAGACAACATTTGAACCAGAGATTTACACGATATCAATGAACCGAAGACAACATTTGAACCAGAGATTTACACGATATCAATGAACCGAAGACAACATTTGAACCAGAGATTTACACGATATCAATGAACTGAAGACAACATTTTAAACAGAGATTTACACGATATCAATGAACTGAAGACAGCATTTGAACCAGAGATTTACACGATATCAATGAACTAAAGAATACATTTGAGCCAGAGATTTACACGAGATCAATGGATTAAAGAATACATTTGAGCCAGAGATTTACACGATATCAATGAACTAAAGAATACATTTGAACCAGAGATTTACACGATATCAATGAACTAAAGAATACATTTGAACCAGAGATTTACACGATATCAATGAACTAAAGAATACATTTGAACCAGAGATTTACACGATATCAATGAACTAAAGAATACATTTGAACCAGAGATTTACACGAGATCAATGGATTAAAGAATACATTTGAGCCAGAGATTTACACGAGATCAATGGATTAAAGACAATAGTATACCTTCATAAGAGACACATATTACAAGAATAAGGTATTATGTTCCAGAAAGGGTGTCCTGCTACATTGTCGACATCAACAATATGAATCTTGGTAAATCTAAGCAAAGAGTGTCACAATTTTTAAAAACTAACATCGAAATCACGAGACATTCGAACGAGCAGTGAATTCAAGCAAGTTTATATCTTACAAGAAAATTGAATGTTTCCCAATAAGATGATTGTATCGCCATAAAATCTTCATCTTCATCAATATATATCTGTTGAAACTCTCTGTTGTGAGTGTGTCAGCAGTCGACATCTCGCGCGGAAATCGTGATACTGACGTTCAATTAGTTATTGAAAATTAAATGCAAATTGAAACTCTGATTAAATAAATTTATTTTACAGGAACCCAGCATCATAAAGACGTCGATGCGATGGAACATACAGTAAATACAAGAGAGTATCACGATTTATTGGCCGACGTATTCAGGTAATGGTATTTTCTTTCTTTCAAGCAAATCGTACGTTATACGTATTTCTCCTTTCGCTGTTATTTTTTAGGTGAAGACAATTACGAGATCCTCGCGGCTTTGATTTTTGATTTATCAACGTTTTAATTTCCTGTTGGATATATATACAGTCATTCAAAAACCATTGGAATTATAATATTTTTTTTAAATGACGTATTTATGTGCTATAAAATTTGTTTGATTTGGTTCTTGAATTAAACTGGAATTCAACATGTAGAGTGAATATATCTATAATCCTAAGGGGTTAATGAGGAATAGGAAAGTTTGGCTGTTTCATCACAAGAAAAGCACGTTGATTTTATTAATATGTAAATAAACATAATTCTGAAAAAACCTGTTAAACCTATTAATTAGACATACCGTAATCTCACCATCAGTGGGATATTTATTTTTTAATTAGAGATTTATCTATCGTGTCAGATGTTTTCGTATTGTTTCAGAAATCTTGTTCCAGACAATCTTTTCCTTTCTGCCTTTCAACAGGTAATGCTCTTGCACTAACTAAACGGCTTTACTTTAAAATGTATGCAACTGCATATTATTGAAAGACCGTTATCATAGACACAGAAATATTTCTTTAATAATGATTATCTGACTGACACTAAATTCAAGATCTATTCAATTCAAACTGAAAACTGGTTAAAAGATTGCGAAGTTTGAACAAGAGAAATATTTACACGGATACCATTGAAAAACTGCAAGGCTGATATAAGTAACTGGTTGTTCCAGACGATTAAATGACTTCTGTTTCCGCCCCGTAAATATAGGTCAGTCCAAGAAATGGAATGTTATCAAAATATGAATCAGGTTATTAACTACGCATACTAATGAGAACAGAACACGTAGCTAAGAATTGGAATATTTGAGAAAATCGAGTTTTGATAAGAACTGACTTCTCTTTAAGACGCAAACGAGGTACCAGTTGCAGAATAAGTCTCTTTCCGTCAACCAAACCAAACAGGAACAGACGAAAATCTTGGAATATGTAGACGGACCGAATGTCCTTGGTAATTACCAGTTTAGATATGAGGCAATCTTTAGCTTATAGAAATAATTTTCAGTTGAAAAAACTGTTTAATTAAAAACATTTATGGGGTTTTGACATGATATGAAATTATTAATACGATGTTTTGCATGAAAGATTATAAATTGGTATGCCCATTTATGCTGATGCCAATTAGTGGATAATACTGCATCATACAACATTTTATTCTGGGCTCTTCAAGGTACCTGGTTTGGATGGGGGTGGGGGTTAAAATAACGAAGAAACGAAAGCACGGAGCAACGTAATCAAATCTTAGTTTAGTTTATTTTAGACATTAAGTACATATATATGTAGTTACAAAATAACCAAATTATCATTGTTGAGACACGCCGAACTTAAACTTCAGAATACAAGTTTTAGTTTTGTATTATCAGGTACTGAAATAAAACATAAAATGTTTTCAATAGTTGCTTATACTTAGCGGTTATCTACAGGGATATTGATGGTCGGTTTCCTAGTTGGTATATGTGCTGGGAAAGTGAAGCAGGATGGAGGAGTGTTTCGAGAATTCTTCAGGTCCTCGTTCTATACACTGCTACACCTTATGCGCCTCTTCATGTGGTAGGCATTGCTGTTTGGATACAGTATCTCATCTTACGGGGGAACGTATTTGTATCAACCGTTAGTATCAACACCAAAGTCACGTGTGTACACCTTGTATGAAATTAATTTCATGACAAATTGGTCGTATGAGTGAAATGCTGACGCGTGAAAATGTATCAAAGTGCACACAAGTAAATAGCGTCTTTATACTCAGAACCGAATGTGTAATTAACTTGCAACATACAGCTGTTAGTTTTTCTTGAACTTGTGAGTGATGCTAAGGGTTAAAAAAAGTATAAATATATAGAAAACCTTGGTAGCGACTGAGGAGCGTATTGTTGTTACAAATCTTACATAACAAACCTTCTTTCTTTTTACAGGTTAACGCCCTGTGGTCTCTTTAGCCTTTTGGCTAAGATTGTCTCCAGCACCGACAACCTACCCAGTGACATGGCTGACATAGCTATGTACATCGTAACTGTTACGGTAGGGCAGTGTCTTGTTGTCGTGTTGTTGGTGCCGCTGGTTTACGTTATCGTCAGACGGAACAACCCAGCTGACCTTTTCATTAAACTTAGAGAACCAATTATGCTGTCCTTCGTCACAGGTAGTACGTAAGTGTACTAGGTCATAACAACGCATATGAGAATTCCATCTTATTTTACATATATTTGTTTGTATTTGTTTGCCAAATTCTTGACATAATGTGACACTTTATGATTCATGCAAAGTTGTCGGATTATCATGGTACCTGATTGACGTCAAATGTGACACTTTTGATGTTTGTTAAAGGGCTGCGGTTATTCCGGACACGGTCTGTCTCCTGGAAAAGGCAATGAGTGTGGATAAACACGTGGCCGAGTTCGTTGTGCCCCTATCTACTACCATAGGACGATGCGGAACTTCTTTATACGTATCTGTAGCGTGCGTCTTTCTACTCCAAACTCAGACCTCGGAATCCGATGCAGAAACCGTGGTTCTTATTTGGTAAGGTGTGAACCAGCGTATGGGTTCTATAGAGTCTGTTTTAAGTTAATCATGAAGAGTGCGTATAGTAAAAACATTTAGTAATGTTCAAGATTTCTATGTTTCTGTGTAATATTTATGCAAAGTTTTGTCAATTTGTTAACAAACAAATGTATAGCTATATAAGTCAACAGAGAAATCGACAAGCGCGATACAAAACATATTATTTCCAAGCGCTCAAATACTTCAACACTATGTGATGGCATATTTACACATGTAATTAATTGATGAGATTTGTATAACATCGGGGTCCCACATCACCGTATTTTACCTCCCTTCTAAGAGTAAGCAACTGGAAATATGGAAGAAAATATTAAATAAATTTATGTATGCCAATCTTGTATGGTAAGGTTCGAGAGAGGAGAGGTAATACTGTTGAATCAGTACTTAGTACCCCGAGTTGACTTGAAAGAGGCTAGACAGATTCAGTTTCGGAGTAAGCGTTGCTGGAAAAACCCGACATGTTTGTTGAATCATAAACCAAACTCCTATTCGATGAAAAAGGGCCAAATATGAATAAAACAAAATGTTGCATGAAGACCCCGGAAATGTAAAATATGAGAAATAAGGGCAGGTGTTGTTGGAAGGCTTCATCGAGCTTCAACGACGGTCTACCTATAAATATTGGTCAGTTAAAATAGTAATGTCGTGATACCGAAAGAAAATAAGGTAAGATCAACGGAATCACAAGGCATAATAACGGGCATCAAATATGTCTCATACCACACAAAGAAGTAGAATATTTCTCAATGAGATCGTTATGCTGTGCGTCTCTCGAAACTCTGTATGTTTGTCTAACAGTTGCCGACAATATTCACACGTTGGGAATGCAGGATGGTTGCTATCATGAAATGGAAAATCATAATAGGGAAATTGAAATCATCACGACGGAAGTGCCGTTGTAGAAAAGAAAGTGTCTGATGTAGATAAATATATCATGCTCTTGACTTCCAATTTAGGTTGGTATGAGATGGACATGTACGATCCCTCACCTACACACCCTCTCTCAAAAAGAACCAAACAAACAAAAAAGAAACATTGAAAAAGGTCTAAAATAAGGAAATATGAAGCAGAACTTGATAGTCCTATTTCACTACCGGTTTTCTCTTTAGAAATATTTATTAAAGATAAGTTGTGGATCGTTTAGGAAATATTTTTTTGAATGACCTCTGTGATTATGGCGATCAGAGGCATCTCTCCATAATGTAATAGCATTAAAACATTCATTATCATAAATTTGACGTTATTTTACACAGTTCTATCACATCTCTCCTTATTCTCCTGAATGCCAGTGATGGAATCTTTAGTTTCTTCAACATCTCACTGTAGGCCAGGTCCTTCATTCCGGAGGAAATTTGGTTGCTCTTCTCTAGACCGTCTTAATCTTGTCAATGTGTTTTTGAAGATATAGGGCCCAAACTGAACTGGCATAGTCCAGCTGTGACATTTTATATTGAACTTAATATACCTTGTTTTCAGTTTGATGGCTACACTATTGTCTACAGCTGCTCCGTCTGTATCAGGATCCAGTATGGCAGTCATCATCCTCATCTTGTCTAACTTTAACGTGCCATCTGATATGATCGCTATACTGTTTTCAACAGACTGGATTATGTAAGTGCACGGAGCAAAGCGTGACAAAAGACAATATTCGTCTATGACGTAAACGCACATGGCATTTTCTATAATTATTATACAAAAGACACGTAAGCAAATAAAGAATAATTCAAATAATGAATTAAACTGTAATATATAGCTGTTTTGTTCTTGTAGGACTCGTCAGTGATACTAGAGCCTAGCTTCTAAAGCCTAGGAGGTGACTGAGAAAAGTAGAGTTATATCTGAAGAAATAGCACTGTCCAGATAGGAGATTAATTAGCTCTATTATGCAATAAATTTCCTATTTTTCTAAAATATGACAAAGCATAACATCAAGTTCAGATGTCCATCCTAACCCGTGCCACTATCCGAAATAAACAAAATGTGACAGGCTACGCCCGCCTCGCCCACCAGCAGTATTTACATGAAGACACACAGCATAGGCAATGCTAAAGTATCGACAGACTTTAAATCAAAATCCAAATTGATGAAACCAGGTGAAAAATTCGTCCTCTGAATCATTGACAACATCCGCCATGGAAATCTTGGTCAATCTATGTAAGCTAGCCACGTTCTTGAATGACAATTAGTAACCAACAATATTAAGATATACTAACGAGCATCAACCACGTCTAATATCATTTCTCAAAGGAAGGTAATTGTGAAGACCGTAAAATGTCTTCATGGTCTTCACCAACCAAATATCCCTCGAAACCGATTGTTCTGACAGCTGCCGACCTCTTGCATGAAAATCGTGATATTAAAACATGTCCTTGAATCACTTACGACATGAAAATACATTTATGTCGGGAGCAGGATTGTTACTATCCAGACATAGAAAAGACATCAATGGGAAAATCGAAATCATCACGCTGATCACACAACTTAATTGTGTCGTTGTAGGACAAGATCGTTCATGCTCTGGTTTTCTGACACTTAGAGCTCCTCTGTTGATGTTATTGTAGTAGTTATATAGTAATGTCTGCTAGCATCCATCCGAACGTATAGCATGTTATGTATTCATAGAAACTATGCATACAGTTCATCTAAAGTTGTTTCTTGTTTTCTTCTTTTTCAGAGACAGAATCCGTACCATAACGAATTATGTAGTGCAAGTTCTGGGAGTGATCATAATAAACACACTGTGTGTTCCATCCAGACACAAAGATGTTCGCCGTACCTCTGACGTAAACGATTTGAATACCATTTCGTTATGGGATTTGTCCAGGTCAGACGGTCTTAATCATATGTTTGCTTCAAGGAGATCTAGCATACTTTCAATTTCCAACTTCATTACCCGTTCCCCAGTCGGATGGGACTCGAACATTGATCAGTTAGACAACGCCCTCTATCAAACATCGGCAGAAAGAAGACCTAGCATCCTGTCCATACCAAACATTGTCAACTGTAACTCCGACATGGATGACAGCAACACCGTTCGAAGAACGACATCTAATCTGTCTGGAATCTAAGGTTCGAACGTGCAAAGGTAGCGTCATCACTTATTGTGGTGTAACCGTGTACAATTTGATCATCAGTTTCTGCAGTTCACAGCAACAACTTTTAACATTTAAGAACTGGAGAGTATAGTGAAAAACAACCACCTTCGTGTGTCGTTATAAGTATTTTTTCTGTTATCAGGATATACATTTTCAGATCACCTGACCTGTAATGTAAAGATGCCCTTTTGTTATCATGTGTTTTCGTCATGTCTGAATAAAACACAAGTAGTATGGATAGGGAGTAAGGAATACAGCAATGACATTTTATTGCCAGAAGTAAATCTTCAATGGGGTACAGAAAAGTTTAAGCTCCTTGGAGTAGAATTTCATGCTGATTTACATAGAATACCTAAACTTAACTTTGATAAAAAAAACTTGTTAAGCTGAAATCCATCATCAGTTCTTGGAAAAGAAGATTTAGTACACCTATTGGTAAAATACATATCATAAAATCAATATTGATATCCCAATTCAATCACTTGTTTATTTCATTACCTAATTCAAGTGAGAGATTTCTTTTTAAACTTAACAGTATCTTGTATGAATTCCTTTGGAATGGAAAGATAGATAAAATTAAGCGAGATGTTGTTGTCAAAAATTATAGAGAGGGAGATCTTAATATGGTACACTTATTGCCTTTTATAGAATCTTTAAAATTAAGTTGGATAAGGAGGCTTCTTCAAAAACAAGGCAAATGGCAGGAAACATTAAAAACACATATCAATACTCACCTTCTTTTTAACTGCGGTAGTAAATATATATCTATATGTCAAAATAGAAGTACAAACTTGTTTTGGAAAGATGTTTTCAAAGCTTGGAGTAAACTTTCCTATAAAGAAGATCTTTTAAAGGAAAAGGAGCCATCATTTCTAAAACAGCCGTTATGGTATAATGAGAGTTTAACTATAAACCAGAAGTGTGTTTTTTTATCCTGAATGATATAGATGTGGAATTACTATTTTTAATGACATGATAAAAGTTTACAACACTAATACTTTCCATGCACATCATGAATTTAATAACAAATACAATATAAATACGAATTTTGAGCAATATCATGGTATCCTATCAGCAATTAGAAGGTATGTTAATCAGAACAATATTGGGCATAACATCAGGGTAGATTTAGTGTATCCAATTATGCCTCATAATTTAGATTTTTTTTTACAAAAACACTAAAGGAGCTAGGGATTTTTATTCAGTACTTTCTAAAAATAAGGTTATTCCAACAGGTAGGAAGAAATGGGGGGAAAAGTTTGATATTAGTGACAAAAAATGGGGAAAAAATATATATAATTCCATTTCGAATAACTACAAATACAAAACTTCAATGGCTCCAAGTAAGAATTTTCCATCACATTCTGAAAACAAATGTATATTTATGCAAAGCTGGCCTTTCAAATAACCCTTTATGTGTTTTTTGTAATCTAGATAGGGAAACAATCGTTCATACACTATGGGACTGTCCCATTGTACAAAATTTCCTCTATAGCTTTAATTATCCCTTTTACTTTTAACAAGGAATCTTTCCTCTTTGGCATAGTATCACAGTCATGAACAAGTAATAGACTAGATAATGAAATTTTAATCATGATCAAACACTTTATTAATATCTTTAATTTTGTAAACATAATACAACCCCTCTGTCAGTTTCTTAGTTTTTATTTCAAATTACTATATATATTCTTTCAGAATATTTTATTGTCATGGTGGAGTTGACAGTAGGAATTGGGCAACAGGCAGAGCCTATGAAAGCCCTCTCCTTACAGTGCATAAACAAGTATACAGACACATCAATCAAAATTAGAGATAACAGATAATAATAATATTAGGAATAAGAATGTAGAAGATAGATTCAAATGGATGATTATATAACCGAAATGCAAAATAGGCATCACCATCGTTTGTATTATTGAGTTCCAGAACAGTAACATAAACTAAAAAATACAAATTAGGTATCACAAGATATTACAAGACTGGGTCAAAATATGTCCATTTGTGGTGGGACAGGCTGCAGGTTCAAACAGTCCATTTGCACATAATCCTGAGCTGAGTCCCTAAAATGGACAGGCGGACCCACACTTGAGACATCAAATACAAATGAGAGATAGAAAAGATAGAAGTATAGAATGGGATGTACATTTGCTAAAATAGGCGACCAGTGTCAGTTATGAATCTCTGAACTATATCAAGAATAAATTTATTCATGTTTGCATCAAGTATAGGAGAACCTTTGAGAAATGTATCAATTGTAGGAGGTATAGAATCACTAAGGTCAGAAAGGGAATTAAAGAGGAGTTGTCTCTGGTTAGTAAAGAAGGGACAGTGGAAAAAGAAGTGGGTACAATCTTCAACTGGGTGGCCACAGTTACAGGCAGGGTTATCTTTAAGGTGGGAATTTAATAAATCAAAATTCAGATTACTTGCAGAGTTTCTTAGTTGACATAAAATTATGTTAGCTTTTCTTTGTCCTTTATATTTGAAAGTATCATTACAGTGGAAAGGAGGAATGGTAGCTTGCTGTGATAAAAAAGATTTTTTTATCGCATAAATAGAAGTTAATGAGGGATACAGACAAGATGGGCCATTCCATTCATTCATGAGTTTTGGAAAGAAGCTAGTGCTATATTGACAAGTTCTTGTATGTGGCACATCAAACAATCTATTGTGTCGAAGTGGATAAGGAGCATTATTATTGTTTATAAAAGGTTGGATAGAGTCAAATACATGAGGAGGGCATCTGTTATTTAAAATCTTAAAAAAAATGGATATTTTGATGTAAGTGTCTTCTTTTAGCTAAGGGTATTAATCCAGACTCATTATATAGAATTGCATGACTGGTGCCCCGTCTTAGGCCAGTAATAATGTGAATTGCCTCTAGTTGAATTGATTCTAAGATGTTGCATTCCCTTTCTGTGCAATTAGCCCAAACAATATCAGCATATTCTAAAATAGGACGAATAAATGTAATATATATTAATTCAAGTGACTTTCTGTCAATTTTATACTTTAACATTCTAAGTACATTTATTCGTTTATAAGCTTTCTCATAGATAGAGTTTATGTGGTTTGACCAATTAGCATGACTATTAAAAGTTAGACCAAGGTGCTTATGGAAGGTAACATTTTTAATAACTGAATCATTAAAGTACAGATTTGGATGCAACATCTCCGAATCAACTCTCCTTGAAAAAAGTAGGGATTCTGTCTTGTCAGGATTAAAAATAATACCCCATCTATTGGCCCACCTAGAAATTTTTTGAAGATCATTATTGAGTATATTAGCTGCATCTTGTCTATCGCCCTCAATTAAGCCATATAAAGATGTGTCATCAGCAAATAATTTCACATTAGATAGTAAATCATCACCAATATCATTAATATATAACAAAAACAGATAAGGACCAAGAACTGAACCTTGAGGGACCCCAGCCTGTAATGTTTTCCAGTTGGACTTGTATCCATCCAAGACCACTCTCTGTCTCCTGTTAGTTAAATAAGATGAAAACCACTTTAACATGTTATTACTAATGCCATACTTTTTCAATTTAAAAATTAACCCATCATGCCAAACTCTATCGAACGCTTTGCTTATGTCACAGAATATCATTCTTGCTTCTTTACCTTTATCCAAATGCTTAGTAATTTCATCATATATAATTAATAGTTGATTAACAGTGGAATCTTTAGGTAAGAACCCTGATTGATTTCTGGCGATAATGTGATGTCTTGAGAGATAATTATAAAAATATTTAAAGACAATATTCTCAAGGATTTTACTGAAGATGGGAGTAACAGAGATTGGCCTGTAGTTGGATAGATAACTTTTTCCTCCTTTTCCTTTATTTATAGGTGTTACATGAGCATTTTTCCAGGAGGTAGGAAGTACACCTGCAGAGATAGATTTATTAAATATTATTGAAAGAGGTTTTATAAGGGATTGAGAAACACCTTTTATGAATTTGGGAGGGATGGAATCAGGACCTGCAGGTTTGTTAGTATTAAGAAGCTTAAGTTGGTCGATAATGTCCTGTTCAGTTATGTCGACTGAAGAGAAGTTAATAATTGGTGGGGGATAGTCAGGTGGTAAATCATCAGCATTCTTGTCTGTTGTTGAAATAGAAGTGAAGTAGTCATTGAAAGTCTCAGCTTTATCTAGAGGGTGTATTTTCAGATCACCATTAATAATAAGGGGAGATTCAGTATCACTTTTATTATGTAGATTCATAACTGATTTAGCAATTCGCCACCATTTTCCAGGAGGAATAGTTTTATTAATAAGAGAAGATTGTAATTTAGATAGATATTTATCTTTAGCCTCTCGGATTAAAGTAATGACTTGGTTTCGAATAGATTTGAATTTATTCCATGAGGCACGGGAGTTATTTTGTTTAGCTTTAGAATGCTGACGATTCCTCTGTCTTATTTTCAGTCTAATTTCATTAGTCATCCATATTTTGTCATTTGGTCTAATAGTAACAGTCTTGTTAGGTACAAATTGGTCAATAGCTGATAAAATGTTGTTAGAAAGAACATAATTCATTTCATCAATATCACCAACTAATTGAGAATTCCAGTCAATAGAATTAAGAAATTCATTAGCTCCTTCATAATTAGTATTTTGGAAATATAAAAGGGTTTTTTTATATGCAAGTTTCTTAAAAGACTTGAAATTTAAAGTAGCAGTAATTGGCGAGTGGTCACTACAGGATGGAGGTAGTACAGAAGTACTGGAAACAAAGTTAACATTATTAGTAATAAGAATATCAAGTGAAGTTGAAGATTGAGGAGTAATCCTGGTAGGTTCAGTAACAGTATTTTGAAGTCCATATTTTAACAAGAGTCTATAAAAATGAGAGTTTGGACAAAGGTTTAACATATCTTGATTAATATCACCCACCAGAATTACTTCTCTTTGTAAGTCAAGTGCATCACTTAAGTTATTTTCAAGCTTTTCCCAGTAATTAACAAGAGAATTTGGAGGTCTGTAGATACAACCAATTAAAATAGGCTTATTATGAGTGGATACCTCAAACCAGAGTAATTCTAATTCATCAGACTCAAGATCAGTTCTTCGCTTGATATTAAGATTATTCTTAGAATAGATTATAACACCACCACCATAGTTATTTCTGTCTTTTCTGAAAAGATTACCATAATTTACAAGTGATATATCATTGTCAGGAACAGAGTTATTGAGATGAGTTTCACTAATGCATAAGATGTCATAGTCAGAAAATTCTGCATCAAGGAGATACTATATATATATATGTATTTAGCTAACAAAGGGCTGTAATTTTTTTCTTATTACTCTGCACTTATCTAGCAGTTTGTCCCTTTGCCATACTTAATCTAAATAACATACAGTTGAACTTCCTGTTTGAACATACTATAAGTTACCTTTATTATAACATGGATATAATTTTTGTCCAGATGGGTACAACCCAAACTCAGTTAATTGGATCCCCCCCCCATTTTTTCCAATTTGAAACCCAAAATGTAAATTGTGTCAGACCTATTCATTTGCTGTTAAAGGCCGAAAGCACCATAGTTCTTAAAATATAAATGATTTTATACCCAAAATATATATGCATATGCATTTATATGCATAGTGATAAGCTACAGTACAAAAACAAGATTTTCCCCCTGTCTTTCTTCTTTCTTTCTCTGCTTTTCTCCTCTACTTTTCTTCTTTTCCTGTTTCTCTCAATAAGGTAATATATGTGTATCTCTTTTTTATCAACTGATGCAAGTTAGCATACATGTGAGCTGCGTGATATTTGAGTGAATATGATATGTTATGAATGTAATCAACACCATATATTGCTGAAAATTCTGAATTAAAAAAAATGTTTCTTCGTCATGCGTAAAAATTTACCTCTAAAATGCTACTCCTTCCATTTGTCTGACCGGATTTCAACTAAATTTGTCCTGAAACATCACTGGGGGAGGGCGACCGCGATTAACATAACTGAAGATTTTACAACCCCTCGGGACCAAGGGGTGAGGCCCGTTAGTAGACAATGAATATTGCTCTTTAAAGCTACTCTCAATTAATATGCCTAAATATATCTTAACAAAATTTGCCCCGTAACATCATTTCGGGAAATCATAATTATATAACCAGAGGTATAGTTCAAGAATTGGCATTTATATATTTCCTTCAAATTATAATTCATATAGCTTAAGGTTGGGGCTCACATGATCCCAAGGTGGTCTAAAACATTATTGTATGTGGTCGTTAAACCTTGTGGGTCTTTGTTATAGTTTAGGTAAAGATTAACATTTAAAACACTTCACGTGGGTTGAAATAATTCCACAACAGACGAGATGAACGATTCTAGTAATTTTGATGCAACACGTACTTGATACCAGCTTGTACCGGCGGTCGATGGCCGAACGTTGCCCTGTAGGGTTCTTGTAAGGTTTCACCAACTCACTATTTTATATCGAGTAAGGGTACGTCATATTATTATGGAAAAGATCTGTTTGTTCAAAATCATGTCTTCGTACGGTTTCTTTTTGTATATAGTTCTAATACAGTGATTATGACAAAAGTTTGATTCTAATACAGTGATTATAATAAAAGTTTGATGCTAATACAGTGATTATAATAAAAGTTTGATTGTAATGCAGTGATTATAATAAAAGTTTGATTCTAATACAGTGATTATAATAAAAGTTTGATTGTAATGCAGTGATTATAATAAAAGTTTGATTCTAATACAGTGATTATAATAAAAGTTTGATTGTAATAAAAGTTTGATTCTAATACAGTGATTATAATAAAAGTTTGATTGTAATAAAAGTTTGATTCTAATACAGTGATTATAATAAAAGTTTGATTGTAATACAGTGATTATAATAAAAGTTTGATTCTAATACAGTGATTATAATAAAAGTTTGATTGTAATACAGTGATTATACTAAAAGTTTGACTATAATACAGTGATTATAATAAAAGTTTGATTGTAATACAGTGATTATAATAAAAGTTTGACTATAATACAGTGATTATAATAAAAGTTTGATTGTAATACAGTGATTATAATAAAAGTTTGACTATAAAACAGTGATTATAATAAAAGTTTGATTGTAATACAGTGATTATAATAAAAGTTTGATTCTAATACAGTGATTATAATAAAAGTTTGACTATAATACAGTGATTATAATAAAAGTTTGACTATAATACAGTGATTATAATAAAAGTTTGATTGTAATACAGTGATTATAATAAAAGTTTGATTGTAATACAGTGATTATAATAAAAGTTTGATTGTTATACAGTGATTATAATAAAAGTTTGATTGTTATACAGTGATTATAATAAAAGTTTGATTCTAATACAGTGATTATAATAAAAGTTTGATTGTAATACAGTGATTATAATAAAAGTTTGATTGTAATGCAGTGATTATAATAAAAGTTTGATTGTTATACAGTGATTATAATAAAAGTTTGATTCTTGCCAATGGTGAAGTCCTATTGTCTTTACTTAATTTGAATATTATTGAAGACAAATTCCTGGACAGTAATCCTGTGGCTGTTGGAGAATAGCAAACAAGGGCTCCGACATGTCTGTATTATTAAACTGTTGTGTTATATGAGAGGCAATTAATAGATTTCTGCTGAGACCGTGGTAGTTATGCAAATTTTTAATATGGCCGACGGGAGAGGTGGCTTGTTGTTTGCTCTCACACTTTTGACCTTTTTAAGAACGCAGTCATCAAATTACAATGGAAGTTTCGCTTCAAATAAACTATTCAACCCAAAGGATCCAGCTATAACCGGCGTTGAGAGCCACAACTTCAGCAATTCTGTGTTTGGACAATTTGAAATTCTGAAGCGAAGATCTCACAGATTACAGCTAACGGAAAAGGTAAACAAATCAAAAGTGTCGCTTTTGTTTACATGTTTATTGAAATGTGGCGACGTTCATCCCCACCCTGGACCCAATGAGCAAAACAATGACAGTGACTTTGTAAAATTCCACAAAAAGGCCTTCATTTTGTATATAAATGTACGATCGTTATTACCGAAGATATCAGAATTGAGATCACTCGCACGTAATACACGTGCGGCTGTACTTGCCGTAAGTGAAACCTGGCTCGACGACACGGACGCGTTTCACGAGATGCACATAAACAGCAATAGTACGGTCAGACGGGACAGAAATAGAAAAGGCGGAGGTGTGTGTATTTATATCCGAAATGATATCGGTTTTACAATAAAGGACATACCAAATGATACAACTAAGTCTACTTGGTTTAACATTTCATTACCTAAAACCAAACCAATTTTTGTCGGGGATGACAAATTTCTTGAAATTTTGGTCGATTTCAATATCTGCGTCCATCAGAATAGACACATTTTGTATAGAACCTACAACGAGATTTTAAATAAATTAAATGTGAAACAACTTATAATGGATTTCGCTAGGATCACATCTAATTCCACAACTATTATTGATCATATTTTATGTAATTCTCATGAAAATAACCCATCATGGTGTTCTTCATACTGGTTTTAGTGGCCATTTTACCTACGTTTAAAAGTCACAACACTATGATAATACGCTCAATGTCAGTCTATATCAAGGATGATTTCATTCAAAAAACTTTAAGATGTTGATTGGTTCTCTTTCTTTTCTATAACAGACGTGAATGACGCATGGAACAGCCTTAGTGAAATAATATTAAATATCATCGACAATCTTGCTCCGTTTAAGGAAATATGCACCAAGCAAACGACAGACCAGTGGATTAATGGGGAGATTTTGGAAAATATTAAAAAACATAAATGCAGGATAGACGGACACAAGAAGCATACATCGAGTTTTGGAAAATCAGAAACTAAATACAAAGAGAGATTAAAACTGCTAAATAAAACTATTATATAGACAATAGCGGAACACAGGGACAATCCTAAACACTATGGAGTATACTGAAGGACATGGGTCATGCTCCAAAAAAGGTTAATCCAGTATCATCTTGGAAATAGATAATGTTTTATGTCATGATTCAAATACTATCGTAATTACTTTAATGCGTTTTACACAAATGTTGCTGAAATATTAGTTGCTAAATTGCCAAACTTCCAAAATATTTACGGCACCTGTTCTGAGTTGTTCTAATTATTTCATCGGAAAAAAATGTAAGACAACTTTTTCATTTACACCTGTTACCTATGATTTCGTTTTCAATCAACTTACAAATTAAAACCCGTCCATTAACCATGTAATTAATCTATCCTTCTATTTCCAGGTTGTACCAGATAGTCTGAAATCCGAGAGTTCCACCTAATTATAAAAAAGAAATCTAGAACAGATGCCGGTAATGATAGGCCGATCAGTATTTTAAATTCTATGTCAAAATATTAGAAAGATCAGTTTATTCCCAACTCAATACTTTTCTGATGGATAACAATTTATTGTACCAACATCAATCTTGGTTTAGAGGATATTATTCTACAGATACGGCCCTGATACACCTGTTTGATCATTTAAAGTGTCAGTTGACAAAAGGATTGATACTGTTGGATCTACAAAAAGCGTTCGACACTGTCGACCATATAATTTTGTTATTTTATTTTGAGGCAATGGGGGTTGAGTGTACATCCTGGTTTTCTTCATATCTGTCTTCTAGAGACCAAATCGTCTCTATTAAAAATGTTGTATCTTCGTCTAAAAAAAAGTTACATGTGGGGTACCCCAGGGGAGTATTTTGGGACCCCTTCTTTTCCTGTGTTATGTCAATGACATGGAACTAAGCATTAAGTAAAGATTCCAAATTAATTCTGTTCGCAGACGATAGCGCAATTCTGTTTTCCATCAAAGACCCTGGGAAATAAAAACAAAACTATCGGAGGAATTGGCAAATTGCCAAGTTTGGCTTGTAAATAACAAACTGTCTCTGCACCTCGGGAAAAATGAAGTTATTCTCTTTGGTACAAAGCCAAAACTTAGTAAAATTAACTCATTTGAAATAACCGTGAATGGTCAATCTATTGAAGCCTCATATCAAGTGCGCTATCTCGGTATCAATGTAGATAACTGCTTAACAGGCCAAAGTATTGTTGAAATCTTAGTGAAAAAAAATTAATTCCAGACTTCGTTTTTTATACAGACAATGTTGAGATTTTCCATTAGACATCAGGAAATCTCTTGTCATTTTGATTATTGTTGCACAGCCTGGTACTACGGTCTAAACCAATAGATGAAGCATCAACTACAGGTTGCCCAAAATAGATGTGTACGTTTTATTTGTAATCTTGGTCCTAGAGAAAATGTTATCCAAAATGTCTTATCCAATTTGAAGCTATTGAATATTGAAAACAGAGCAAAACAATTATGTCTTAACCACATGCACAATGTATTTTATGAAACATGTCCAAGTTCTATGTCATCTAAATTCAGAAAGGTCTGTGACCGACACAATTATGGTACCAAAAACTGTTCATTGAATTTTCTTGTGCCTTCTTGTAAAGGTCAAATCTCTAAAACATCTAATTTGATGGAGTCAAGGCCTTGAATTCGCTTCCTAGTTAATAACAAACGAAACTTTCAAAACCATGTTCAACGTTTTTTACAGGATAATGCATAAATAAGGTTTTGTTTTCTGTGATATGATAATATTCTTACCACACGCATGAACTTTTTAAACATAATTTTAGTTTATTTTAGAAACGTTATATTTTAGGAATAGTTTAACTTTATGTAATAATATTTATATCCGGTATTGTATTGTAATGTTTTTATGTTAAGGGACCACAGTTGAAATAAGTCCACGGACTTTACTGCGTTACCCTGATTAAAACATGAATTGTTTTACAATACATGTATGACTGTAATATAATGTATGTTTTACTAAATAAATCTATCTATCTATGGGATATCTTTTACTCAGGCTGAAAATATCAAAATATCTAGAATGCCGAGTAATAGGTATGTCTTTCCCTCTGTTACTTCTACTTGTGCACTGCATAGAACCCTCTTTTTCAGTGAATGGCCCCTAATTTACAATGAAGGAAAGTTTTCACGATCATGTCACGTTTAATGCAATACTGATTAATTGCACTGAACGACTAAATATATACAGCCAATTAGGATATTCTTATCACTACTTGATGTATCAACATCTGAAAGACACTTTGAATTTAATCTTTACATGAATATATGTTATGCTTAGTAAAAAGCACAATATTTAAAGAAATAACAGTTTTGTGTTTATTAATTCAAGCTAAATATAAACACACGTTGATTAAGGTAGAATTCATATCTACAAAGGATTTCTTCAAAGAAAGAAGGCGGTACAGTAAGAGACAGGTAAAATAAATAATATGACACAGAGCGGCACGAATACGAATTAAATTGGCCGAGCTACACTATACCGGTGAAAGGTGAATAAAAGACCAGCCAAATTCTCAAGTTTAGGTTGTGATGCCTTTGTCCTCGGAACAGACCCATGTAAGATGATAACATTCCTGTACTTGAGACAAGGACATCTCACGAGCTGCCGGTTGTTGTATTGTTTTTCTCTCTCTTGGATTTATCTGGTACCATAACACGATATTTGGCGCCAAGTAACGTTACACGTTAATGTCATATTCAATTGTCTTTTCGACCGATAACTGCAAAGGGAGATGTCATTGAAAAGAATAATTTTGAAAATGAAAATTGTTGAGAAAGGTTTATGCAATTTCACCACGAATGAGATTCTGTTACAGAACATCAAGCCCTCAACTGGGGTTGGGGAGTGGCGGCTGGGGTTAAATGCACATAGTATATCTGGGATACTGAACCTTTACTCACCTTTCCTAATTTAGTGCTGGGGAAGGTTTTTTAATAATCGTAAACTTGCATGTTACAAGCGAATTCCTTCGAATGATCGGCTTGCTTTATTTATTCTTCCCTCCAATGATCAGTTTATCAGAAGGTTGTCTGGTGGGGTTGGATGTAACATTGTAGATGGAATTCGTGGGATAGATGTTAATATCTTGTACGAAAGAAAACTATATGCGGAAGCCATATCTCTAGAGTCTGAAGACCTGAACAGATAATCTCCCATACCAACCAGGTCCATTTGTTGTGTTACTACTTGGTCAAAATGGCCAACAGGCACGAAAGGACGACTTGAAACAATATTAACTTTAAACCGACTCTTGGAATAAGCGAGATGCTTTAACTAAAATCAGCACAAAAACTACATAGAGATAGTGCAGCAACATGATTTATTATTTTTTGAATAATATAATATCTTGTATTACCATAATAGTATCTATCAGTGGCATTGCTGTATAGCAATAAATATATGTAAATAGAAAGTCAACATTATAGTGTATAATGTGTATATATATATATAGACATGGATAACCAGGTGATACTAACACCATTGATATACAATATATATATGTCAACCAGCTGAACCAACAACAAGCACTTTGTGTGATACAATCCTTCAAGTGATATTTTAATGATGAAAATCCCTAGATAAATAGGAAAATATCACACTGTTATAAACCTTGTACATTGCACTGAGGTAAGCTAAATGATATGTTATATCATACAAGCATAATGTAGGGCTGAGGTAATATTCTGAGAGATACAATTATATTATTTCCCAGAATTATAGGTCATGTTAAGATAAGAAAAAAAGATGTGCTTAGTGTTAAATATCTTACTTGTGATGTATGAGATATCATTCAACATTCCTAACTATATCTAAGTCACTAAAAATGTATCATTAAGAACCAGACTCCATGCGGTAACAAGTAGGAGTTAACTGGTCACTGATACCAGTAATATGGACTTATAAATACCAGGAATATTAGCAAGGCACATAGAGATGTTAACAAAGAGGACGGTGAAAATGATAATTGATAATACTATAAGCATACTAATATCTATATATGGCAAGAATGAAGTTTGGTAAGAGCTATCAGTAATATACTATCAGAAAAAAATCACTATAATTTACATATGGAAAACATCCATATACAGCAATATAGCAGCTAGCTTGGAGATCTCTTACCAGTTAAATGATGTCACATGGGTGAATTAGAAGTTGATATTATTAACTGACAGAACACAGAGGACGGCAAGCATGAAGCTTTGGTAAGCTTTACCAGTATTATGCTTAATTGTTTTACAGTCAAAACTGATGACATTGAAATAAAAATAGAACAGTTACGGTAAAATTTGGTATTTGATGAAATTACATGCTTAGGGTTACTGGCTATTCATACCTTAGAACTTTTTATAATTCTCAAAACTGTCATTTTAGAATCTTCAGTCGGTGGTCCAATCTGCTTGAATTCCATGTGTTACTTTAATAGCTCGCTACAAGAAACTAGTCTTTTGTAATGTTTAAACAGCTTTTTCTAATTGCTCTGAATATCAGCATGATGTTTATTTATTTTATTGAAAAGTTCTAAACTTAGAGATAGTATATTATAGTCTATATATAAGCTCACCAAAACTGATTTATTGATGTCAATCACAAATCACTTGTAGATTTCTGTTTATGCACTACATCAAGCATTAAAACATACATCGTAACACTGATATTTCTTTTGTAAAACAAATGAAGATGAACGAAAGACCAACGCTATTAACAATTTACATATCATGTCAGGCATTTTCTTTGTTGACTCTAATCAGTACCAATACAGGTACATGTATGAGTAAAGTCTATAAAATGGACATCATAATGTCACTATCTTGTGTAATATAGTTGCTTTGATTTTGTGTCATTTCACAGAACAATGTATCGTCAATGTTTTCAATGAATAAGATCTGGAAACATACATTGCATTTTGATCTTGTCTAAAGTTTCCTTAATAAATATCACAAGTAAATTTAGTAGATAAGAATGGTACACAATAGATTTATCATAGTCAGTACAATACTATATATATAGACACAGAAAACGTGGCAGTGAGTAAAACAGCGAAGTAAACATGGCACATCACAATGTAGTTTTACTGGACAGACACAGAGGCTGTTAAATCATGTACATATTTAAACTTCACTCCATTCAATTTTTTAAAGCTGTAATGATGTTTCTTCATACAGTTATGATAAGAAAGAAGATAAACATTGTGTTATGAAAGTTGTAAAGCAGAAATACAAACTTCTAAATCAAAATCCAATTTCAGGTCAAGGTCGTTTAATTTGATCTCGAGTGAGACGTGTTTAAGTTCAAAATACGAAAAATCATGAGTACAAATCATTATTACATTAGTAGAGGTTAAGATAGTGAATAAAGGTGTTGTTGAGAGTGAGGAACCTGGAATGTTTGGGCGAGAAAAAGGAGCTGCCTGCTTGAATCTATGTTTGTAGTGAATGTACAAAACACTAAAACTAAATGCTTAAAAGTTCTAACATAAATGTTGATTTTATCAGACCCCAGAATGATATCTCATTGTCCAAGACCCAAGGGTCAAAGATTACTCAGGTCAACCTGTTGTCTCTTGTAGGCATTGTCAGCAATTCTGGGGTAAAAAGGAGAGTAGATGACCTTGTGTTGTGAAGTTCTCCCACGTCTGATGTAATTATTTTTGACTAATCTAGTTTTTATCTTGGTATCACAGGCCAACTTGAGTCTCATATGAAAATCTGCACAGTTTCTGGGTTTGTTAACAGTCCTATCACAGTTAAACCAATTTATATACCATAATGTCAAGAAATCAGCGTAGCTGGTCTTTGAAATAGAATATATATGGTGGAACAAAACTATGTTACCTAAAATATCTACATATTAGAAATAGTATAGATATATATTTATGTGTAGTCTAAGATTTGTACATTTTTACAGTGACATCACAAAACAGACCTCCCTAGAACAGTTAGAGAGAACATGACAGAACTGACACCTAAACAGTATATAACATATACTGCTGGCGGTTTCTGATTGTTATTAGGCAAAACTATCGACCCATAACCATATCATACAAATTTTTACTAAGCATAATTGTAGCAAATGTTTTGCGTATAAATCAAAAATGAAAATTTGTACAAAACAGATTCTTGTAAAAATGTGAAATCATCTCTAACTACCTGTTTTACTTTAGGCAACCTAGCAGTTTTATACAATAAATTTATTGTATGTATAATAGTTTACTCATAAACTTGATTTACAGGCATCAAAAGCAGCTATTGGAAAAATTCAAATGTATATAAACTATGTTATATAGGTATTGGAAAAAAAACCAACTAACGAAATATTCCTTATAAAAAACTAATAACAATCTATTACAATTTGCCGACACACTTGATTCCATACTAGGCAGGCTTCTTACAGGGAGTCAGTCCCCTCATAGTGAAGTATTGTACCACCTGCTGAGGTACCTCAGCCAGTACCTGTCGTGCCAGCTCTTCTGCAGACACCTGGAATATAAAGGTTGTATGAATGAGAGAATTGACCAGGGACCTGTCCAGGACAAACCGGTTAGTTGGCACTATATATGTAACATTTAAAGCATCTGTGCTGATTGGCACATACAGCTTTTCAGAAAGCAAAATAAGATCGGTAGGTCTGCCCTTACTTCATAAATGAACGCCTCTGGTCCAACTGGTAAAAGACAAAAATGGTCCATGTGTCCCTTTCAATAATCAATTAATTTCATATCATGACATATTTACAAAAG